>NC_134568.1:122383878-122551378 GCF_050947875.1 Dermacentor variabilis | reverse complement strand
TCAGGCCCCAGCACATGAATACTTCATTGAAAGTGTGCTATATATACGCGAATTTTGCTGTGCACAGAATGATCCTCCTGACTGGCTAAGTGCTTTGGACAAAGTGACTAGCCTACATCGTTTTTATCACAGCACACTGGTTCGGCATTGACTAGTTTTTTTTTATGGCCATGTAATATTCACATTTTACTTTCTTTTGCCAAGCCGGTAATAAAAAAAAAGACTATATTCTTGGGGTATGATTCTCGCTTTGGGTGCGAGAGATCCTGTGTTCGATCCTAGACGGGCGCACTTTTTTTTTCTCTGTCAGTCTGGATGTGACGATCAGTGCTTATTAGTTTTCTTTCTTCTTCCCTGTTGCTGTGAGCCAAGATATTAGGAATGTGTAAACATGTCGCTGAGGTCAATAATCATCAGCTCGTTTATCTGAAAACTGAGAAACCTGACTGGTATTCCCATCCACGCAAGCGTCTTACTATTACAGTGTACTAGAAGTTGGCAGTATGTTCAGGGAGGGCCCGTGACTGAGGCCCCTTTTGTAGACGTGACCAGGTGGCACCAGTTCAGCACGGGTTGTATGGAAGCCGCCAAATTTCAGCACGGGTTGTATGGAAGCCGCCAAATTTCTCCCGGCACGCTCTGCAACGACGCCTCGTAGAGCCGGTTGTGCTTGCGAATGTTTGTAGCTTTATCTTTAGTGACACGAGTATCGAGTGACACACGTGTTTTTTGCGCAGCACTTCCGTTTCACCTCCTGAGAAGACCGTGGACGAAATCCAAAATAAACCAGAAAAATATAGAAAAAGCATACTAAAGTACAAAATCTGAACAAGGCTGTCGGTAGAGTAACACATTACTTTCTCTTCAACTTGCTTAAGGCTTGCAACATTGGGGACCGGCTTCTAAAATATATAGGCGTCTGCTACAGACAAGTGACGACGCGACTGGTAATTTACGGGCAAACAACTCCCACCATAAAGCTCGACAGATCCGTTAGGCAAGGATGCCCCATGTCACCTGTCCTTTTTGCTCTGTACTTGCAACCCCTGTGCCGAACGATTCTGAACGACAGCGACATAACAGGCTTCAGTTTCGCAGACACTCCTCTGAAAGTCCTCGCCTACGCCGACGACCTTATGTTTGGGGGTGCCTCTAGAGAGGAAATCCGCCAAGGAGTGCAGCATGTCATGAACTTCTGTAAAGTTTCTGGTGCTAAAGTAAATCGAGAAAACTGCGTGGGTGCATGGCTAGGTAAATGGGACTTAAAACCAACCACCTTCCTAGAGGTGAAGCGAAAGTCTGAAATCATCAGCTACCTCGGTGTGTGTTTTGATACTGCCAACCTACAGAATGGACAAAATACAATTCGAAGTGGTACCCTCGCGGCAAAAGTGCAACAGTTGCACGGGAGAACGGACCGCTTATGAACAGAGCCTTTGTGTGTAACACTGTGTTCTTTCCAGCTATATGGTACTCAGCGCAGGTGATGCCCTGTTTTCCGGCTAAGGTGAATCGAGTGCATAGATTTTGCACAACATATATTTGGGAGTCACGGTTTGAGCGCATGAGGCGCAGTAATTTATTCTTAAGTAAGGCAAAAGGAGGCCTAGGGCTGGTAAACGTAGAGGTTAAACTCAAAGTTCACAGGTAACTTTTTTCAAAAGCCAAACCCATCATATTATACGTCATTCTTTCAAACAATTAGGAGGTGCTCACTTAGGCGAGTGGATCGATGGTGCCCAGGGAGTCCCACGAGCCCGCACGTTAAGATTCTACAGGGAGGTGGAGCAGGCAGCTCGCTTCTTGGAGCAGCGCTTTTCTCAAAAGTACCTAAAAAATGTAAAACGGAAGAACCTCTACTGCAACACTATAGATATGCTATTCCCACCACCACTATATCGGTCTCGAGCTAGAAGCCAGCTGGAGTCCGACGTTTCCAAGCGTCTGCCGAAATATCCTGTAAAAACAGTGATTAAGAATTTCTTTGTTAGGTTGGATGTCGAAGTTTTACCTGTAAGAACGTGGCTACGTAACAAGGGTGTTTTCGTGCCGTGGTCAACGGACTGCCCGCTCTGCCCCTATCCAGAATCGTTGCAGCACGTATTTTTGTTTGTGCAAACGCAGTACACTTTTGGCACAATATACGAATTGTGCTTGATGTGCAGGAATACCCAAATTGGGATAACGTAAAATTTCTGGCACTGGAAGAAGACAAAAATAACAACAGTGTTGAAACCCTGTTATTGCTAGGTTTGTATGCAATTTGGAGATCACGAACTGATTACGTCCTAGCTCTAGCAAACGCAAAACCTGCGTGGACGCACTTTTGTAATGCTTTTGCGTATACGAGTTCGCTGCTGGGCGGCGAAGATGAGTTTAGCAAGAGATGGGGCAGAAGCGCCTGTAGACGAGTACTTATATAGAGGTGCGATTCTCTCTCTCTCTCTGTGTGTGCGCGCGTGCGCGTGTGCGTGTGTGCGTGCGTGTGTGCGTGCGTGTGTGTGTGTGTGTGTTTGTGTGCGTGTGCGCGCGCGTGTGTGTGTGTGTGTGTGTGCGTGCGTGCGTGCGTGCGTGTGCGTGTGTGTGTGTGTGCGTGTGCGTGTGCGTGTGCGCGTGTGTGTGTGTGTGTGTGTGTGTGTGTGTGTGTGTGTGTGTGTGTGTGTGTGTGTGTGTGTGTGAAAGAAGAACGCTTCAGTGCATGGTACCTGCTATGTTTAAAGAAAGAAAGAAAGAAAGTCGCAGGATAAAAAAAGGCTCGTTGGTCTAGGGGTTTGATCTCTTAGTAGATTTGCTATCTCCTATTTGATACTGGGCCTAGTCAAATGGACTGTGATCGTTGCAATGTGTTAATGAGAGCTTTCAATTGTTTATGTGACCCGAGTGATCGAAGAGGCATTAAGACTCAGCAGAACAGGAATGGTGTTTTGTCTAACATAATAAAAAATACAGGGCTCATTCATATAGGAGTGTCGGGACAGGGATCTCGCTCTTATACACGAATTCAAGGTCGCTTCTGCGCTCGCCTTGATCGGATTTATGTTTCTTTATGACTCCTCTCCCGAGGACTGTCCTGTACTACCATCCCAGTTTCATTCTCTTATCATTGTATGGTTATCGCAAAGATTGGTGAAAAATCTGTAACTAATTTCCGACCACAGTGGGTACTCTGGAAGCTTAATTCTGAGCTCCTAGATGATCAGGAATTCATTTATCGCGTGCGCATGGCCCGAACAACTTCTCTCTCTACTGACTTGCCGCTATTTTCAGCTTGGGAACTCTTTAAACAAGAGATTCGTACAGCCGAAAGCCTTCTATAGAAAGAATGAAAAAAAAAATACTTCGTAAGAGCCTATACAACCTTTATCAGATGGAATGCGAAATGCCAGGCACTTACATTGTTGACATGGAAAATCTTAAATGTGAATTACAAAACTATGATGCACTGCGGTCCAGAGGTGCGCGAGTTCGATCTCGAAATCAGCGTGCTCTGCAGTCTGAGCAGCCAACACGTCAAGCTTTGCTTGACGAGCGACGTCACGCTATTTCCAAAGTAATTCCGGAAATATACTCCGAAGGTAGCCTTCTAACAAATACGAGTAACATTATTTTTAAGTTCGAAACTTACTACACTGTGTTGTTTAGTGCCCGGCCAGATCATCACGATGCAAAAGTCTTAGAGACTTTTGTGTCTCTTGTAAAACCTTTACAGGATGATGACTGTACATTCATCAGTGATACCCTTACGATAAAAGAAATTGAGCTAGCTATTGATCAGCTGCCTCTGTCGAAAACATTCCGCCCTGATGGACTTTCAAGTGAATTTTGCAAAGCTTTCAAATCAATTATCAGTCCAATATTATTGGACATCTTTATTACAAGCTTAGAGGTGGACGCCCTTCCGCAATCTTTTTGGAAAACCCACACAGTTTTAATTCCCAAAAGTTGATATAAGGAGAAACTGCGTTCTGTTTAAAGCTGCTGACCAATCACATTATCAAACATGGATTATAAGATTTTTGCAAAAGGTTTATCGAATAGATTGCAATTTGCGATGCCGATTCTCATTGGTTCCCATCAGACGTGTGGAATTAGGGGCTGATCCATTAAAACCAACATACATATTGCCCGTAAACTTCTTCAATACTGTTACGGTTCCACTGAGCAGCTTGCAATGCTTCAGGTAGACCTTGCTAAAGCTTTTGATGCTGTCAGTCGCTCCTGTCTATTTTCTCTTCTGGAACATGCCACTGTTGGCTCCGTTATGCTTAAAGGCGTTAAGCTTTGCTATACCTGTTGTACTACTCGTGTAGTTATTAATGGCAAACTCTCTGAACCTGTTTCCATTTGCTCTTCAGTAAAACAAGTATGCCCGATGTTCCCATTACTATGGGGACATCGCTAGATGACCTAGCGTTCTTCTGCACGGATAAGTCCAGTGTTGAACAGGTAGTATCGACAATAGAGGAATTTGGCAGCGTATCAGGAGCACGAATGAACTCCGCAAAAAGCTTAGGCTTATGGTTTGGCTCATGGTGCTATACACCAGAACAGTTTGCAGGCGTTAAGTGGACCGGTGTCCCGCCAAAGTATCTCGGCGTGCCGCTAGACGCATATAAATTAAGCGCACACTATTAGAAAGAACAAGTTTCGGCCCTGCAAAGTTACGCCCAGACATTCGTTCCACAACGACTTTCTATTTTTGGGAAAGCCGAAGTCTGCAACAAGTTCTTGGCAACAGCAATTTACTATGTATTGCAAGTTATTCATTGTGCCAGGCTATACATCCAACGCTTTCACCGAATGTTTGCAACCCTCGTATGGTCTTTTGAGCCCATGAGGCGAGACAATATTTTCAGGCCCGTTAGTGAAGGTTGGCTGGGTTTAGTGCATCTTTATGTGCGGCAAATAGTGTCTCGTTTCGTTTTTTTTTTCGCGATACATCGCATTCTTTAATTCGGTCATTCGTACGAGTAGCACTTGTTAATGCGTTACCTGATTTAGTTGTTTCTTCAAATTTTTCTTCGCGCTTATGCTTGGGGGGGTTCATGCAAGAAGTTTACTTGGCGGTTCGTTTCCTGACAGTTTGGTTTTCCACTGAATACTTGTATTCTGTGTCACGCAAAACGTTGTACAAAGACATACTGTCCATGCTATTTCCGCCTCCACTTTACCGATCACTACACAATAATTGACTAGACCACGATGTACTAAAGCGAGTTCGCAAAATGTATTTATCCCCTTGCAGCAAAAAAAAAAATCTTTTATAAACTTCCATAGTGAAACGATACCGGTAAAAAAAGTAATAATACCGGTAAAAAGTAAGTAAACCACTTTCTGATTATGAGGCACGCCGTAGTGGAGGACTCCGGAAATTTTGACCACCTGAGGATCTTTAACGTGCACCTAAATCTAAGCACACGGGTGTTTTCGCATTTCGCCCCCATCGAAATGCGGCCGCCGTTGCCGGATTCGATCCCGCGACCTCGTGCTCAGCAGACCAAAACCATAGCCACTGAGCAACCACGGCGGGTACCGTTAAAAACATGGCTACAGAAAAAGGTATCTTTGTCTCTTCTGTTAGCTGTCGTGTTTGTGATGTGCCAGAGACAATTGAATATTGTTTTACTAGCAGCACCGACGCCATCCTATTTTGGAATGTGCTCCAACGGAAAACGCGAATGATGGACCGAAACGCTGAAACGGTTGTACCTTCAAGGGTACATTTCATCCAAATGACACTACACCTAAAACATGTTTATGATGGACTTAACACAACCGACTGGTACCCCATTTTGGTGAGGTCCCTATCCTTACCACCATTGTAAAGTGAAACCAACATTTCTACCCACAGTATGAACGATGCCTTTTCTGTGTGTGACTTTCATTGTGCTCTCCATTCTCTGACTATGCACAACTGGTGAATATCGGGTAGATTGCTACTGTAATAAATACCATGAAAGAAAACAAAGGAGGCTATAGTCGTGGGGTATGATTCTTGCTTATGGTGCGAGAGATCCCGTGTTCGATCCTAGACGGGCGCACTTTTTTTTTCTCTGTCAGCCTGGATGTGACGATCAATGCTTGTTAGTTTTCTTTCGTCTTCCCTGTTGCTGTGAGCCGATATATTAGGAATGTGTGAACATGTCGCTGAGGTCAATAGTAATGAGCTCGTTGATCTGAGAAACCTGACTGGTATTCCCACCTACGCAAGCGTCTTGTTATTACAGGGTACTAGAAGGAGGCAGTCTGTTCAGGGAGGGCCCATGGCTAATGCTCCTTCTGTAGACGCGACCAGGTGGCACCACTTCAACACGGGTTGTATAGAAGCCACCGAATTTCTCCCGGCACGCTCTGCAATGACGCCTCGTAGAGCCGGTTGTACTTGCGAATGTTTGTAGCGTTATTTTTAGTGGCACGTGTATCGAGTGACACACTTGTTATTTGCGCAGCACTTCCGTTTCACCTCCTGAGAAGACCGTGGACGAAATCGAAGATAAATCAGAAAAAAAAAGAAAAAGAATACTAAAGTACAAAATGCATGGGTTTCATTGTAGATATGATGTCAGAGCATACGTTTAGTTACAAGTTGAGTCACTGAAATGTTCGAAGTTATTATAGCTCATTCTAAATCGCTAATTACCACACACCAAAGCACAGAATGGTAGAGTTTAGAGACCCGCCACGTGAGCACGACTTTCGCAATATTGCTGGAAACTCGGAAGTAATGACGTCACTAATGATGTCACACACTCGAAGGTGGCATGATATTTAACCGGCTAATAAATGGAAAACAATGGCCTCCTAGTTCGGTTCGTGCGTTGTGTTCGCCTAAAGTTAACCTAAAGAACACCAACGCCGAGGTGCGAGTGCCACAAAGCGGCACCTAAATCAAAGATTATGATCGCTTACCATTTTTGCTTCACGAGTGAGAGTGAAAGTTTAGGGCTGGATAGCACACTCCAAAGTGGGGTAAGTAGGCTTAGTATGCTAATCACACCAAAAAAGGTAATAATAATAAACTTGCGAGCATATTGTTTTCTTTCTTTTTTTTCTTTTTATTCGAGGTCAGCGCGTGCTCTGAGGTGGAGTATTGCGTGACGGGGTCTAGAAAGGGTAAACATATCGAAAAGGAAAGCGATCCAATTCGTTACATTATATATGGCAGTATGAAATCAAGTGTTATACAAGAGTCGCAGACAAACGGCAGTGGTGCATGCAAGGTAACGCTTAACATCAACTCACCACTCTCGTGTTGGGCAAAACGTTGAAGAAATTACACATTCGCCGTCAACATCACTTATGCTCGTCAATCAAAGCAAACAGCACAGAAAGCTTCGCTTACACCGATTCCCACAGTGCGTGGGGTCTGAATAGTTTGCTTTTTCTTCATTGTGGCAGAGAGCAAATATATTACGAATGTGTAAATACCTGGCTGATCTCCCGGCGACTCGGCTCGTTGGTCTAGGGGTATGATTCTCGCTTAGGGTGCGAGAGGTCCCGGGTTCAAATCCCGGACGAGCCCACTTCTTTTTTCGTTCTGTAAGCCCGGATGTGACGCATAATGTTTTTTCGTTTTCTAAATGCGTAGGCATTTCTATGCTTACACCAATACGGGCTTTCTCTTCGATGCTAAGTAAGCGGTGAGAACACAGCGCGTGAAGCTATCAGTAGTCGGCACTCTTTGGCGGTCCTCTTTCAAGAAACGGTCCGCGCGGCGGTGCCATACGAAGCCACCGCCCGAGTAGGTTTGGTCACGGTTCATAATGGTTGGACGCAGATGGATAAGGCGCTAAAGAGTGATAACGGCTTATAATGACCGGAATGTTATCAGCGCACATGGCGTCGCAATCTGCAGTAGTTTGCTTGCGTAGTCAATTCTGCTTGGGGCGCGTTCTGCACTAGTTCGTGTCGCCGCAGCGTTGTCGTTTGTATTGGCCGGATCAAGTTTCATAACATTGATAATGACAGCGGGTTGCGTGGAGAGGAGCAAGTGGCCCAATGCTTACGCACACTTAGACAACTCCCATAGGAGTTTCTACGTGTATTTTTGTTTCTTATCTTCTTCCTTGCTCCAGAGCCAAGATATTACGAATGTGTAAACAGGCCGCTGAGGTCCACAGACATCGGCTCGTTGGTCTAGGTAGGTATGATTCTCGCTTAGGATGCGAGAGGTCCGGGATTGAAGTCGCGGACAAGCCAACTTGTCCTTTTATTTTTGCCAGTCAGTCCGGATGTGCAAAATAACGCTTATTCGTTTTTTAGAGCGCCGCTCTTAGGCGCCCGTTCCTGGGTTTAGCGTCGCCGTGCCTCGGCGTAACCGCGCGAACGCCCTCGTGCCACCCCTGGCCGCCTTCGTCGTCGTCGACTTCCACAGCTGCCTTCGATTCCGCTCATCATGCTAGAGTTTCCGTACTGCCCTTCCCTCTGCAAAGGCGCTGACTTGACTGACCCACTGCCAGTCGGTGCGGTAATTTCGGTTTCAAATGTTTAGCCTCAATATATGGCAGAATGAAAGCACGTATGTACAGCTGCGCGCAAATTTCGCATTAGACAGTATCGTAATAGTCGGGCATTCCTTTCTTTTCTTCTTTTTTCTTTCTTCCTTGGTGCGCGAGAAGAACAAATCTATCTCTACGAGCACGCCTTTGAGCGATCAGGCAGAAAATAATCAGATAGGGACAGCACTGAGGAACGTTGCTGAGTCAGAAATATGGCAAGTCGCTCCTTTAAAGTGATTGAAACATAAAGAATGGAGAGCAAATTGCATCCCAATTCAATTAAGAAGCGGAAAATGTGGACGGCTTGGAATGCACTTCTAGCCCCGCTTAATTTCTAGCACTGTTTACGCTGCCTGCGCCGGTCGGACGAGGCGTGTTGAGTTCCGGAAACACTTACATGTTATCTGATGCTGTGCCCAAAGGTTCGTGTCTTCCACTCAGAGACTGTCAATAATATCCGGCAAAACAGAGTTTTGCTGTTCCGCACCGGGGGGCGTCAGACATATCCATTGTAAACACGGAGGCAGCTGGGGCAACGTATTTACGCGTCAGCAAGTGATCAACATGGCGGCGCCCAGGAAATTCACCATAACGATCCTGAGGTACTTTTCCAAAATTAGATGTATCTTAGATATATCTATGATTAGATGTATCTAGGAATGATTTAATATGAATAGTATTATTTGCCTACTTCAGCCGTTTTCAGCCTATCTATCTATTTAACCATCTTCCCGCCAACATAGGACACTGGATATTTTACAGTCTATAATGGGTAGAACATAGGACTGCTGTGCTGAGGGAACCGGTTTCGAAACCAATCGTCGGACCAACTGGTGTTACTGGGTATGTGTCACTGTGTATGTGCCGCACTGTAATGACAATAAAAAAATCGTCTAAAACGTATCTGGTGCTGGACGGAACCGAGCCCACGCCATATATATTCAGACAATCTTGTCTCAATATATATTCACACGCGCGCCACGTGTGGACTTCGCCGCGGCGGCGCTAGATGGGGTATATAGCGTGTTGAGATTACGGCCCCTCTACAATAAGGTAGCGACATCTACCGTGCGCGCCACCTAGGAAATTGCTGTAGCAGACGGTGCCCACGCTAAATTGCAGTGCTGCGGCATTCGTGAGGTGAAAAAATATCTGCACACGAGCGGAAATAAAACCTACTGGTGCCTTACTGTGGTGCAAAACGAAAGAAGGGCCCGAAATGCTAAATCTATAGTCCTTTAATTTCAAATGAGCGCTGAAAGATAAACGCTCAAGAGAGCGGAATGACTGCTTGGTCGCCTCGATTCCGCATGTTTCGTTCGTTTGCGCTCAATCACCGCGCGAGCCTTTGGGATTGCTTGCGCTTAATCCCGTTTGCTCTGAGAATTCCATTGCTTGTAAGTGTGCTGCGTACACATAGCGGTTACTTTGAACGAATAATTCGTGTAAAAAAGAACGCTGACAGTCGCTTGGAACATAAAACTTTCGACATAACGTGGCTGAAACGTGCGACTCTCACGGCAACTAAACAACATCCTGTGTGTGTGTGGAAACGAGTGCGCCAAGATACTTCTTGCCGCTGAGTGTGTTTGTCGTGTAGCGATTACACGACGACTGTTGTGCTTTGTGGCTCAGTGCTACGAGCCAGTCGTGACATTCTGAAGCGGTGGTATGGACCGTGTCAGCGAGTTTCCTCGATCGTGTTCGGGCTGCCAGCGCGATCTAATCTCGCGGCGCACCAATATCGAGCGTATATAGCGTGTGCGCGTATGTGAATGCACTTGACTGTTCTCGTGAACCATGCGACGTCGCCACGTAAACTTGAATCATGACGCGCATTGTTGTGTTTATGCCTTTTCGCCTCCGTGCACCGCTAAAGCCCCGTAATAATTAGAGGGCCCCTATACAAAACGCACGCGGATTGGCCTAGCTATTACTGCACTGTGTTTTGCTGGCGATCCATATATCGCTTCTGGCGTTTTTCTTATGTTAATTTGCAGTTGTGCGTTTTTCATCAGTAAAATGGTATCGCCGATTACTGAAACATCTTCGTGTGTAAGAGAAACTTGGAAGGAACGAGCTCGCAGCTGTATGTAATGTACTTTGATATATTGTATTATACTTTATTATTGGATGGCCAGTAGTAGTGGCTATGTACTATTTGTTTTTAAAACTAGAGTAATGTAGGCACTTAGGAATATATTTATTCACATATGCAATGCACAAAATACGATTAGGGTATGCAGAGTTGGAAATGACTTTCTGGACATGTTGTAAAGCGCAGTTAACAACGCGCGCACAAACACAGGAAAGTGTAAAAGCAGAATTCACTGCTGAAATTTCTGATTTTTAATCGCACGTAATGCAATGCGGATATTCGTCAGCGAGTTAATGCGCTTCTGCCCCACTATTTACTTGCATATCAGGTCATACTGCACTTGCTAAGTCAACGGGCTCATAATGCACTAAAATCAATAATCTCCACAAACGTCGGCCGTCAACATTCATGCGCGCGAATGAAGTGCTATCGTAGCTCTGTACACACACGTGTATACTTTCTCTCGCACTTTCGTATCGCTCTACGTTACTTTGCTCACATAGTCGTGCAGTTACGGATGGTTCAGTCTTTCCGTCCAATTCTGTGCAACCACACTTTTCTTGTGGTTAGGTTCTGGTTGTCGCGCGGGATGCAAAATAACTTCTTGCCATCCTTCATCCGGCTTCGGCACCCAACCGCAAAGCAACAAGGCCATTCGGCCCTCCCGGAACGAAATTATCGCAGCAATGTGCATAGCACAACAGGCGAAACGCGCGCACTTCGCCCTGCGCGCAGGAACTTTCATGGCGGCAAAGGGGCGGAGCAAGGTCACATGCCACCGATCAGCCTATCGCTGGCGTCGTCGGCTGGATCAAAGCCTTTCTCTGCTTTGAAATTATTGAGGGATTTTAGTTCAGATGAAGAGAGCGATACTGGGAATCCCGGCTGCATACATGCATCATATATGACTCGTTTTGGTTGCCGCACTACGGTGTGTCACTACATTGCTTGAGTGATAATCGCATTAACATCTACATTCGACGTGAGATGGGTTTTACCGGATTTTTTTTTTGTGCTCTTCGAGGTGTCGGTGGAGCTCAGGGTACTAATTCCAGAGTTATCATTGGAAAGAAGAAGTACAGGTGCACCAACGCAATCAGACCATGGCCTGTGGCTCGTCGCACGGCTGCTTCGATGCAGTTCACCCGATACTGCTGGTCATGAATTTGCGAAGCTGCGGTCAGCCACGTCCAATACTGGGACAACGTTTCAGAATGACCAAACCGGTGTTTGCTTGTTTGCGGGCGCTGCACCACTTAATGAGAAGCTGTGTCCTGTGCTGATGTTACACCAAAACCGCAACTAAGATTCAGAGTGTGAAGTATTTGTTTTTATATAATTCTTACTTGGTCGTCGCTCCATTTTCTGAGCACTCACGTCACCTTATTGTACGTACAAAACTGTTTTGCTTCTTCTAAACTTCTGAATGCGCAGTCCAGCGCCTGCCTCGTAGCATCTTTCTAGTCCATGTCTCTGTTGGCGCTGTGTTCATTAAGATGGCATTATGTCGCTGTATGTTAGAAAAAGATGAATTATTTTATTCAATCAGGTGGTCAACGGCAAGTGTAGCCCAGTATCGATGAAATGGTGTGCTCTGGCTGCCGTGGAGCACCTTTAATTCTCATCGTTTCCTTCTGTTTCTATTTAATATGAAGAAAAAGAAATGGGTGTATAGCCAGAGCGACACCAGTTGACTAACTGTTTACCTGCTAAAAGCTTATTCTGCCCTTCAGAGTGGATCGTGACAGCTAGGATGACCGTTCTTGCCTTCACAGCAAAAAAAAAAAAAAAAAAAAAGGGGAGAAACGCATGCATGTAGTGCGTTTACTTACTAAGCGAGCCAACAATGAGATACTCTCGCGTCAAAAACCCCGATAGTTAATGATAGCATTGCCTGTCAATCATACTGAGTTCCAGAAAAAAATAATGGTTGACCACTTGGTTGATCCGACAGAAATGCGTTAGCATTCACCCTTCGCAACTCTCGTTTGACGGCATGCGTTGCTCCAATGTGCAGAAAACGTTGGAGTTCCGCCTCTGCGGCCTTTTGCGCTCGATGTTTAGCCGCCTCCTCTTGCGCCGCTTATCTCATTTTCTGCTCGTCGTAATCCGGTATCTGCATGACGCTTAGCCCGCTTCGGGTCGGCTTCTACCTGACGCAAAGCAGGGTCCACCTGACACTTATACCGCTTCAGCTTGCCCTGCTAACCGACGTTCGCATTCCTCCTCTGACTCTGCAGCACGCTTTCGGCGCTTCGCTTCAGTTGCTGCAGCCAAACGAGCTCTACGCGCTTCCTATGTTAGTTAGTTAGTTAGTTTGGGTTTAGTGGCACAAAGGCAACTAAGGCCATGCTGCGCCAGTCACAAGACAAAATAAAGAGAACCGTTATGGCAGGTAAACCTGCATTACATTATAGTTGGTGTAAATAACCAGTTTTTTCTAAAAACTCGAAGAGGTTAGGAAATGGCACTAGGGGGTCATCTGCTAGTAATAGGGTAGGGTGTAATGGGATGTGCAATTTATACAGGCTGTGTAAAAACCTCCGTCTCAGTGTATCGATGTGTGGACATGTTATTAAGATGTGCATGACTGTAAGAGCTTCATTACATTTTTCGCAAGTTGGCGGGTTTTCTTTTCGGAGAAGGAAATTGTGCGTCAGATGTGTGTGTCCAATTCGAAGTCGACACAAGATCACCTCGTAGAATCGTTGCCGGTGACTGCATGATTTCCACTCTCCAATGACAGGTTTAATTAGATGAAGCTTGTTGCTTAAACAAGTGTCCCAATCGCGTTGCCATTTTGACATCAAGGCCTTCCGAATTGCATTGACACTGTCTTTATATGGAAGTGCTGTATTTTGAATGTTTTTGTACGCTGCCATTGATGCGCATCTATCCGCCGCTTCGTTACCCAATATTCCAACATGGCTTGGTACCCAGCATAACTTAATTGATCTGCCATATTTGTTTGACGTTAATGCATTCAAAATATCGCCTAACAAGGGTTCACTTTGGAATTTCATGTGTAGAGCCTTCAGTACGCTTAATGAATCTGTGTATATGACAGTGTTTTCAAGTTTGTCAGCAATGATCTTTTGAACTACCGTCCATATCGCATACACTTCGGCTGTGTAGACAGAGGCATGCTGAGGTAATCGAATACACGTTTCCCAATTTTCTGTTACAGCCCCTACACCCACGTGTTTTTCCGTTTTAGAGCCATCAGTATAAAATTCTATGTAGTTTATATACTTGTCTTGAAGAGAGCGGAAATCTTGTATAATGTGTTGATGTGGTGTGTCTCTTTTCTTTAGATGTGTTAGTGTCCAATCACATAACGCTGTGAAATCACACCACGGGGGTAAACGTTCTGGCTTTCTGGCAACCTGGAGGACTTCCCGAGGGATGTCATAATCCCGACAGTATTCCTCGTATCGCAAGATAAGCGGCCTAATCATGTTTGGTTTATTTGTGTAATGTAAGCGTGAGCTGCACTTTGTGACGATGTTGTAGCATATGTGTTGTGGTGAGGATCGGATTCTGAGTATGTAGGAAAAAGTTAGTAGCGCTCTGCGATGCTGTAAAGGAGGTTCATTACATTCAACATGTAAGCTCTGTATAGGTGATGTTCTGTAAGCACCGCATGCTAGTCGTAGTCCTAAGTTGTGGACTGGATCAAGTCGTCGGACGTAAGATAGTCTGGCTGAACCATATGTAATGCTACCATAGTCTAATATGCTAGGCACCAAAGTGCGGTAGATGTGTAGCAGGCATTTACGGTCAGAACCCCACCGTTTCCGGGAGAGGATTTTTAGAATGTTAAGTGCATTGTTCGCTTTGATTTTAATACTATTGATGTGTGCGAGAAAGTTCAACTTTTTATCAAACAGAACACCCAGAAACTTGTGTTCTTGTTTCACGGGTAGTGTGGCATCCTGTAGTTTAAGGATGGGATCTGGTTGTAGGCCTCTTTTTTGTGTGAAGACAACACTAATCGTTTTTTCACTTGAGAAGCGAAAGCCGTTTTCAGATGCCCACTGCGTTAGTTTGTTTAGTGTAATTTGAATTTGTCGTTCGCAGGTTGCCATGTTCGATGCACGACATGCAATTTGAAGATCATCCACATATAGTGAATGCATTATAGAAGATGGAATTACATTATTGAGCGAGTTCATTTTTACCACAAACAGTGTTGTGCTCAATACGCATCCCTGAGGTACTCCGTTTTCCTGAATAAATACGCTGGACAGCACCGTTCCTAAACGCACCTGGAATGTTCGATCGGACATGAAATCAGCTAGACATTTAAGCATTCTGCCGCGGATCCCTAAATCCGCTAAATCCCTTAAAATACCGAACCTCCATGTTGTGTCGTACGCTTTTTCAAGATCAAAGAAAACTGTGAGACAATATTGCTTTTGTAGAAAGGCCGCACGTATCTCGTGTTCTAACCGAACTAGATGATCTGTTGTGGAGCAGCCTTTCTTGTACCCACACTGATGATTATCGAGCAGGTTCTCAGTTTCGAGGACGTATGCCAATCTGATGTTTATAATGGATTCATATGACTTGGCGAGACAGCTTGTGAGTGCTATAGGTCGGTAGCTGGTAGCTGTTGTAGGATGCTTTCCAGCTTTCAATAAAGGAATTATAATGGCTTTTTTCCACGCATTCGGCATTTTTCCTGTTTCCCAGATTATGTTAAAGAAGCGGAGCAATGTCTTAACTGCTTTTGAGGAAAGGTGTGCGAGCATTGTGTAATGTATTCTGTCCGGACCTGGCGCTGTTTTTTTGCCAGTAGTGAGTACTCTGTTAATTTCGGAAAGTGTTAGGGGGGCATTATATGGTTTCTCGGAACTTCCTGCTGTCGGAAGCTTTTGTTTTTCTGCTGATTGTTTATACTTTTGAAATTCAGTGGAGTGGTTTAGTGAGCTTGATATGTTATGGAAATGCTGTCCTAATATATCTGCTTGTTCTTTTAGATTCGTTTGTGTACCTGGAGGTGAGAGTATGGGGATCGTATAGGGAGCGTACTCGCTTCTAAACTTTCGAAGCTGATCCCACATTCTTTTGGATGTTATTGAGCTATTGATGGAGGATACATATGTTTGCCAAGACTGTCTTTCGGCTTGCCTACGCGTGTACCTGGCTTTCGCCTTAGCTTTTTTGAAATACAGGAGGTTGTCATGTGTTGGATATCGCCGAAAGATACCCCATGCTTTGTTTTGTGCTTTTTTGGTTTGAGTGCATTCATTCGTCCACCAGGGTTTTAGTTTTTTCCTTAAGAAGCCGGAGGATTGCGGGATCGTCTGTTCTGCTGCAGCAAGTATGGAGGCAACAATCTTTTCATTCATTTCGTCTATTGTTTGATGATCTGATATGTGATCAAGACTGGCCTTCTCGCTGAAGAGAGGCCAGTCTGCTAGATGGAGTTTCCAACGGGGTGGTCTTAATGGTACTGTAGGGAAAGGAGATGTGTTTTTAATAATGCCGGGCATATGATCACTACCATAAGGATTGTTGATAACACTCCATTTAAAATCGATCAACAGAGATGGAGTGCACAGCGCCAGATCAAGACAGCTCATGGCTCCTGTGCTTGGGGAGCAGTAGGTTGGCGCACCAGTGTTTAAAAGGCATACTTCGTTAGTCAGGATAAAATCTTCAAGTGTTTGTCTCCTGGTGTCAGTTGTTTTGCTACCCCATAATATGTTATGAGCGTTAAAATCACCTGCTATTAAAAAAGGTTTGGGTAGCTGGTTTAAAACTAACTCCAAGTCTCCTACAGTAAAATGGGAATGTGGTGGAATGTACATTGAACAAATGGTAATGGTTTGATGTGCTAAAACCGTGACAGCAATGGCTTCCAAGTGAGTATTAATGGTAACTTCTCTAGCTGCAATGCCGTTCCGTAGAACTATAGCTACGCCACCCGAAAGCCGGTTCGCCTGAGTGCGATCGCGCCGTACAACAGTGAATCCTTTTAAAATGTTTTTGTGCTTTTCGCCTAAGTTTGTTTCTTGTAAGCACAAGGCCACAGGAGAGAAGTTACTTAACAAGTCTTTGATGTCACCTAAGTTGTTTAAAAGGCCTCTACAATTCCAATGAATAATAAAAGCCATCTTGAAATTGAAAGGTAAAAAATGGCACTACGAAAAACTAAGAGGTAGGGTTATAGGTGACATGGATAAAAAGGCTACAAATGAGCGATAACCTTCAGGTTATCGCTTTCTTATTTTGGGTGGTTATTGGGATCTTGTCCCTCTTACCGCGCTCAAGAGAGCGCTTGTCCTTCGGTGTCAATGACACCGGGATTTTTGCGTCGACCTCCATCGCTCTCTCTGAGGCGCTGGAGGATCGAGAGTTAGGCGCCGAGACACGCGTCTCGGGCCTTGGGGTTCGCTTGATCTTAGGGCCCTGCGGGACTGGTGTCTGCAGGGCCGTCGAAGAGGGTGGAGCAGTACTGACTGCTTCCACCACGGGGGCGGGAGGAGTCACTGCGGCACCACTGCGCGTGGGCTCGGAGGACTCCGGAGGCCTCTGTGACGCTGCCCCCGCCTGCGTCACTTCGGCATAACTTCTTCGCGGAAGATACGAAAGCCGCTTTCGGGCTTCAAAGAACGAAATTTTTTCTTTTACAGTTAGAGCAATGACTTCTTTTTCTTTTTTCCAGCAAGGGCAGGACCGTGAATAAGCTGCGTGATCTCCCTTGCAGTTAACACAATGTGGGGAAGAAGTGCAATTCTCAGATTGGTGTTCGTTGGAGCTGCATTTAGCACAAGTTGTTTGTCCTCGACATGCATGTGAAGCGTGTCCAAACCTTTGGAACTTGAAACATCGTCTGGGGTTTGGAATATATGGTCTTACATTGACTTTAACATAACCTGCATCGAGCGAGGTAGGCATTACGCTTGTTCCGAAGGTGAGTATAACGTGTTTGGTGGGGATTTCTTGATCGTTTCTGCGGATTACTATTCTCTGTACCTTGGTAACATTTTGTTCCTGGAAACCTTCCAGCAGTTCCTCGTCGCTTAATCCAATAAAATCTTCTTCAGATATTACTCCCCTACTTGTATTGAGTGTTCTGTGGGCTGAAACAGTCACTGTCGCCTCGCCAATACTGGTTAGTTCAGACAGCTTATCTGCTTGATCTTTACTATTCAATTCTAGGAGGAGGTCCCCGCTAGACATTTTGGAGGCTTTGTATGTCTGTCCGATTTTATCTTTCAGGCATTTGGCGACCAGGAATGGAGAAAGCTTTCTAATAGGCGTGTTACTTTCACTGTGGACTACGTAGTATTTGGGGAAAGATGGAGCGTTGCTTCGAAAGGAGAACTGGAATGGTACTTCGGTGCGGCATCTTTTGAGACGCCGATCATGGACAACAGAGATTTGAGCTGCCATAGGAAAGTGTGTGTTTTCGGCAACAGCGCCGACCGCCCACCACGGAGCCCAACGAGGGGACGCGGCAGAGCTTGCGTACAAGTCTGCACGACGCCAGTCGTACGCCGTCACTATAACCGAATATGGTGTACCCAAGGTTGGATAGCCACACAGGGTTAACCCTTGCCGCCAGGAGAAAGGAAGTAAAAAGAAGAGAGAAGGAGACAGGAAAGGTCAAAAAGTGAGAGATAAAGACGAAGATTCGAGGAGGGAGAGACAGGAAAAGGCGACTGCCGATTTCCCCCGGGTGGGTCAGTCCGGGGGTGCCGTCTATGTGAAGCCGAGGCCGAAGAGGTGTGTTGCCTCCGCCGGGGGGCCTTAAAGGTCCAGACACCCAGCATCGGCTCAACCCCCAGGATCCCCTTTTCCCCAGACACGGCTAAGCCGCGCACGGCTACACGCGGGAGGGTCCAACCCTCGTGTGCTCGGGTACGTGGTGACGCAACGCACCAAACGCCTGCTGACGCAGACGCCCCTGCGGGGGCGCTTCCTATGATTCGACCTGTCTTCGCCGTCGCATCGCCTCGCCTCAGCCTTCTTTCGGCCGGCGTTCTTTAGCACGACTTTCCATATGACTCGTTGACGGCACTGCATCTATTTTAAGCTGTACTCAAAGACACACGCCTTCACAAGAGATGTCTGAACCTGTCAAACGCCACAAGCAATCCGCCAAGACTGCCGCAACGCGATCACACAGAAAGACATTCAACAAGAGCCCAGCGGCCGAAATGACTGTAGCGCACCAAGCGGATGATGTGCAAACCTGAAGCGACATATTCATCGCCATCGTCATCGACGTCGCCGTGATGTTCCGTACAAAGTCCAAGGGCGGTAGCACCGTCCCCGCGCGCCGTATGCTGTATGAGCGATTGCTGTGACGTAGTAGTTTACTAGCGCGAACAATACTAACGGAAAAAAGTGGGACAGGTCTGCTGACAAGCTTTATTCAGAAAAAAAACCTGCCAAGAAGCCACCGTATGCTCAAATAAGTGCGCAGACAGACGCATAAACAAATGTGTTACGTGGGAGACAACCAAATGAGCAACGAAGCCGATAGGCGCCCACAACAAGCCATTACAAAGCATTCACCAGGTTCTGCTCAAGGTGCAACACTTCTTTATCAGTGAGTACCAGTGATGGAGCGCTTACACCTTCGTCAGCAGCTTTTGAAATGCAATATGCCTCAAATATTTCCCTATCTAACTGCCTTGCGAGCCATCTGAGCACGTGCGTGTGAGTACTTGCGTGTTATGAAAACACGGGAAGCATTTACGTGTGCATCTACGGCAGTGGTCAGCAAAATGACCAACGCTTGCCAGAGCGTTTACAGCATTCCGGTGCCCCCTAAGCCGGTCATTTAGGCGCCTTGCTGTTTGCCAATATAGCACTTTCCATAGGGAAGTGGAATCTTGTATATCACGCCCACATTGCGAGTGCGAGTGAAAACTTGCGAGGGCGAGGCGACGATTGCGGCTCAATCGCGCGCGTGCGAGGGAGGAAATCGGAGAGGAAACGCGCCGTCTTCCATCGCACGCAAGGAACCGGGGGGATTAGAGGTAGGGGTGGGGTGCGTTCTACTCCGGAGGTTGCAGCGTATGGCGCGGCCGCGCGGGCCTTATCTTGTAAGCGACCTGCGATCGGGACAGAGTCTAGGCGCACCGAGGGCCGATAGCTTCGTATGCGCTGTGCTCTCGTCCCTTAGTAACGTTGAAGCGAGAGGCAGCACGAAGGCCAATTCGATCGCTCCTGCTGCCGCATTTCCTCACTAAAAAAAATAAATTATGGTGTTTTTCGTGCCAAAACCACTTTATGATTATGAGGCACGCCGTATACATAGTGGGGGAAGTCCGGAAATTTCGACCACCTGGGGTTCTTTAACGTGCGCCTAAACCGAAGTACACTGGTGTTCTCGCATTTCGCCCCCATCGAAATGCGGCCGCCGTGGCCGGGATTCGATCCCGCGACCTTGTGCTCAGCAGCCTAACACCATAGCCACTGAGCAACCGCGGCGGCTTTCCTCACTCCAGCGTTTCGACAGCGAGTTTCCGCGGTCATCGGGTGAAATGTGTTCACGTTTGCTTGTGCGCACGTGACACCATGCTAGTTAATTTAGTTAGTAATCGAATGTTTACAAGTTTATAGGGCCGATAAAACTAGTATCCTTACTTCGTATAGTTGCGTGAAAATTTGCTATCGCAATCGATGCTTCGCTTTCGGGCGAAGCTGAGATTTTATTTTGTAAACTAAATATGACTGCGCGCGATTTTTACAAGATTCCATCGAATCTGTCCTCGGTGCAACGTGCAATTTCGGAAAGTAGGCGCATGACGCCTTGTGAAACCAGGAAATGTTTATTTTGCTCTATATATATGCTCGTTCCGGGCTTTTCGTGCTTTCATACAATGTTGTCGCACCACTCAAGCAGCAGTAGTTTCCGTGCGACGCTCTACCGGATGACATCAGCCGAAAAAAGTAAATTACAAGCATGTTTCATTTTGGCAATTAGACTTTATAGGAAAACTGTGTGTTGAGGCGAAACGGTGCGAAAATGGTGAATGGGCGACGTTACGAACAAAAGCAATTCGCTTTTACAAACGTGGCGTAGAAAATACCCGTCTCCATCCCAAACAATATCATATATAAAATATGACGAAAACACCTGATTTCCAAGCATTCTTTCATTCCCGGGTCTTATTTTCTGTACTTTAAGAGCACAAATACACGGGTGACTGGACGTTTTCGACACAACTTGACCTCAGCAGACGCGATGGTACGCCATGTACACAGAGATGGCCACAACACAGGCTACCAGCCACACTATGCTAGACGATCGCAAAATGCCTTCTACTCGCATTCAAGAGAAAAGTGTGGGTGCAAAGCCTGTTTGCCTGTTTTTAGTCACCCGCCGTGGTTGCTCAGTGGCTATGGTGTTGGGCTGCTGAGCACGAGGACGCGGGATCGAATCCCGGCCACGGCGGCCGCATTTCGATGGGGGCGAAATGCGAAAACACCCGTGTGCTTAGATTTAGGTGCACGTTAAAGAACCCCAGGTGGTCAAAATTTCCGGAGTCCTCCACTACGGCGTGCCTCCACTACGGCGTGCCTCATAATCAGAAAGTGGTTTTGGCACGTAAAACCCCAAATATTATTATTATTTTAGTCGTTCAGAAGATGGAATTTTCGAGTTACAAGTGCCTTGTTTTTGAGCTCCTCGGCGTTATCTTTTGCGCGTTCTGCCGGCGCAAGCAACACACTCCCGTGGTATCACCCTTTGCAATCGCTAGTCGCGTCTTTGACAAGCGGGACTACCGAAAGAAGGTATATGTTGTTGGGGGGGGGGGAGGAGGCATAAAAAGCGTCACAAACATCTCCCAGTAAGATTCAGTACACGCATAACTACACCGCAACGGTCGAGTTGTCATTCGCTAACTGCGTCACAACTGCCAGTGCGGCAAGCGTGCCCAAAAAAGTACCGACATATGTTACAATAATGTTGGGACCCATAGAAAGCGCCACAAACATGTCCCAGTACAAGTCCGTACACGCAAAACTAACTCGCCACAACGGCCGAGCTGTTTTTCGCTAACTGCGTCACAACGCTCGGTGCCATGCCCTAGGCCTAAATTTCTTGAAATGCAGCGCAGACTGTCAAACAATATGTCTCATCATGACGAGGTCCAATAGCGCAGTTGTGCCGTGTCGAAGTTCAGCAGGAACGCAAGAATACGCCGAGAGCCCAAGAAACCAGAGCTAGATAGAAAAAAAAAAAGGCAAACCGGACGCCGAACAGCCGAACGCTCGCTCGCCTCGGTGGCGTGTCTGGCGCATGGCGTATGCATCTGGCGTGCCGTTGGCTTGTCTATAGGTAACTCAAGAAAAATAAGTCGCAAAATATAAGTTCATTTTACGCAAGCCATTTCGTTTTAGCAGGAAAGAATAAAAAATAAAACATTGTCTGTTAACTTCATTGCACATTGTTGTTTTCCGATGCTCGCGTCAGCTAACGGCTGGTGCGAGTACTAGCGTGACATATTCCCTGTTGCCAGTTTTCGCCGAGTGTCCGATATTGTTCAATTTCTTCCTCTATGGCGCGATTTCCTGCTCTCCCATGGCGGTGTGCCAGCAGTAAGCGCCGAAGCGCGACGTCACGTGACACCTATATTCCTATTGGCTCCTAAGGTGCGACGTGCCTAAAGGACGCAAAGACGGAAAATTAGGTTGGGGACGTAGGAAGAGGAACACCATTCGGATACCGAATTAATTGTTCAAGTGGACGACCTCTTTCTGGGACAGAGGCCTTTCTGGCGAAGGTTTGCTTACGAAGGTAGGTAGTGCCGAAACTTGACATGTATCTGCCGGCAAATGGCCTTAAGTTTCGGAAATGTTCAGAGCGTAATAATTTATAAATATTGATTACAGTGTCTTCTTTGTGCTTGTAGTTCAAGTTCTCGTTTGGCTGCAGCTCATTTATATCTAATTGAGAGGAAAATAGCAGTACATCCACATCACAGCTAAATGGATTCTGGAACATTTACAGTTCTTGCCGCCTGGCATCAAGGTCAAAGAATTGCTCGCAAAATCGTGTGCGCAGGTCGCCGTAGATTTTTGTCGCTAATAGCGAAGGAAGTGCCATATTAGTATCCGCACTAATCCTTGAATCCCAGTGGAAATGCTCCCACTTCTGATTTTGCGGCTGCTCCATAAAAAAAAAAAAGGAAGCTATTTTTGCCCTGAAGCCTTTTATATGCCAATGCACAGGTCATGAACTATGGGTGCCTTTCCTGGCAGCTTCGCATTTAGCTTATCTATGTGGTCCATTAAGTCGATGCAGAAGGCCAATTTCCAGAGCTATTCATAACTGGAAAGTAGTGGCTAGGGGTGATCTTTCTATGCAAGCAACCCTATTTTTTTCATAAGGTTAAAGAAACGAGACAAAAGTTTTATGCAGATCACTCATAGAGTTGCTGCGTGATACGTAAAATATACGAACTTAGATTTCGTGACCTTTCGAAATTTACGGAACTGGCAGTGGTAGAGCCTATGTGACCTCATAACAGTAGCAGCTGAAACAACAAGCTTCAGAACATGGGACACGCCCACGGAACACAGCTCGTGAATCATGCATGCGGTACAATAACATTGAAAATCAGCCAACTTCACGAGCTTTTATTATTTGCCCTACGAGTCTTATTTTAGCTCCAGATATGTTTTCTCCCTCTACACTCACCCTCACGGCCCCCTCCCGATTGTGACAGATTTTAGTTTGTCCGCGTACAGGTTGTACGCGGGCACAGCCTGTACTACTTCTTTAAAGGTGTCCTACCGTACCACCGTCCTACCGTACCACCGTCCTACCGTACCACCGTCCTACCGTACTACCGTACTACCGTTACCGTACCACGCATGCTATGGATTAAAGCTTGCTACATGTTGTGTAATGAAGGACGGTAGGAGCTTTATACTGTACTACAGCAATTTACATGGTGTAGTTTCGTGTGCAAAAAAGCTAACTGGGCCCAGCGCGCCTGGGCGAAGTCGAAAAAGCTTCACGCGTCCTCTGACGTGGTGGACGGGGCAGGCCAATCGGAGCGTCATGCGCTTCTCACTCGATTGTCCTGTGATGCTCCAGAAGTGCTGTCTCGGACGAGGTGGCGTCATGGTGTGTCTTGTAACTGCAGTGAAGCTAGATCTCAGGAAGAAGCTACATATGCGCAAGGTTTTGTGGAAAAGCCCCGCTCGCAGGCAGACGCGCAGCGGAGGTTCTTCAGGGAAAAACGGCTCTCCTGCGGGCCGGCCGTCGTCGCATCGACCGCCGCCGGCCGCTTGCCGGTCGAAAGACCTCCGCGGCTCGTGTCCAGCCCGTGGGCCGTAGTTTGGAAACCCCTACTCTAGATCAATCATACACACTATACAAGGTGCAGCATATCTAACGTCGGGCGCTCGACTGTCATCTTCCCCTACTGTTGCTCGTGTGGCTTTCTGGATTGATGAGTGGCGAGGCCTGGTTCGCAGGAGCGTTGGTTCAGTAAGGCACAGTGGAGTATTTGGATTTTTGTGTCGAAGCTAGAACAGTGGCAGAGGCGATGATCCATGATCAGTTCACGTCTGCGCTTAGCGCGCATTGGCGAATCAGTCATCCCAATGCGATAGCTGCATGAGTTAGTGAAGGCTACTCCAACCCACAGCCATCACAACAGTGTTGCGTAATATCGCGAAAGATGTGTCGGTAATTGCAATTGTAATGACGGATCAAGGCTGTATAAACACGGCCGATCGATCAAAACGCACCATGTGCATTTTGATTGGGCGACTGTGGTATAACCTACACTTGAAGTACTGCAGTGTATGGGCCTGATGCACTGGAGTTCTGAACGAACCATGCGGCGACCTGGTGGCGAGCGACGAAACTGGCCGGGTAGTACAAGCCGCAGCTATCCGCATTCAATTAAGCGGTCACCGGGGTGTACAGCCGGTCTAGCATGCTTTGTTTTTGTGTCCAGGCTTCATTTCTTACTTTGTTTGCGTCCAGCTGTCAGAAAAGGCACTTGCGTACGTTGATAGTAGCCTGTATCCCACCTCGTTGAGAGTGCACCCCGTTCTTCGCTTAACCCTGCAAGAGACTGGAGCAAAAAGGCAGCCAAGCCTGAAACCGTGGATGGAGTTTTTGTTTCTCCTTAAAAAAAAAAAAAAAAAACTGCCACGCACAGGAATGTAGACGATTCAAGAAAATTTGCAATGCTGAAGAAGCACAGGCAATTAAGCGAAAGCTCATAGAGCGGTAGAAACTGCTGCAGAATACGTTGCTGAGAAGACAAGTGAAACAAAGTCGACTGTCGTGGTACAGAGGGCCAGTTACAGAATGAAGTTAGGAGAATGTAGATAAAAAGTGATGTTTACATGTCCATTGTGACATTACACGTTGCTATAAACAAATGAATGACAGCCAATTGGAAACGGGTGCTGCCGCATCGTTCTCTCTGTATAAACAAAATTCCGGCACGGGAACGCGAAGGCTGCAGACACTCAATCGCGCATTGACCGATGATCAATGTCGAGAAATGTGCATTTGCCACATAAGCATGTTCGTGGCCGGTAGTCTGACAGCAGCCGGCGTCAACACGTACCAGAACCGGTCAGACTTAATCGCCGAGCTATAACGTTATCAGCGTAGTTAGTCTCTTATTAGTTTGATTAGTTGATTACACAATTTTTTAGAGGCCACGGTTCCGAGTTGATATGCGTTAAGCAAATGGACATATTGCAAAAGTCTGCCGTTGCAGCTTGACATGAGCTTCAGTTTATTCCTTCAGCATAAGTACAAGAGGAGGTCCCGGAGTGACAAAACTGTCAGGGGAATCTACTATAAGTTATTGGCAACGCAGCGATGTTAAGAATGTAAACAGGGTTCACATAGCAAGTAATTACGAACCATAAATGTGCACAATATATGAAGCGCGAGAGTAGTAAATGCAAATAAAGTATAGACCAATACAATCAAAAACTAAAATTTATGAAAAAATGGACATAAAGAAAGAAAAATAATTAGAACATAGCATGAAAAACAAGCGCACATACAAAAGCATTAAAAACTAAAAGTAATTATAGTTGCAATATTTCTTTTTTTCAGTGCAGTACATCTGTATCTAGTAGTTAGCAAATATTTCCTGGTGACTTTTTTAATGTTATTGTTGTGCAGGAGGCTTTTATATGAGATGGTAGTTCATTCGAGTATTTAATACTTATACAAAGAGGCGTAAATATTCCAGAATTAGTGTTTATTCGAGGAAGTAACAGTGTTCTCAGATGCAAATCTTGTATTGTTAAGGTTGGTAAGAGTAGAAATACGAATTGTATTGAAAAAGATTTCATGGCGGAGCATGCGGAATATTGCTGGTAACAACTTTACTGAGATTCTGCTCAGTTATCTGGCAGGCCCGAGACTAGGATGGCTCCTCACGAGGAGCGACCTTTTCGGCCCAGGCAACGAGGGCTTTTTGTCGTTTTTTATCCGGCGTTCTGAGCAGCTCCTCCCACATCTGTTGTGAGGGAGCTGGCAGGAGCGACCTGGGAGGGGATAAGCCCTCGCACCCCCAAAGAATGTGATTTTGGGTAGCCAATGTTTGATTTGTGCAATTTTGACTTATTGGGTTCCATTGCCCGTTGGTAATTATGGCCAGCCAATGTGGGCTGGGGAACGACTTAGTTTGGATTCGACGCAGGATTGAGGCTTGCGCTCGCGTGAGGCTTGCGTTTGGAGGCGGGTAGATTCGCCTTTTTTGCTTGTAGTAGTTTGTTATCTCGTGGTATGTCTTCGATGCCTCATCCATGGGATCCGAGTCTGAGGGGCACACCTCCCGGTTGATTAGACCTCGGGCTACCCAGTGCGCCTCCTCATTCCCTTGATTCCCCGAATGGGCAGGGACCCATACGAGTTCTACAGCATTTTCATTTGTAAAGTCCCGTAGGACTCGCGCTGCACAGACGCCTATGTTGCCTCTCGAAAAGTTGACTATTGCCCTTTTTGAGTCGCTTGTGATAGTTTGCACGGAGGGATTCATGATGGCCAAAGCAATGGCAGTCTATTCCGCTTCCACGGTGCGGAATATTAGGTAATTTAAGCTGACGCACGTAACGCAACTGTAGTATGCTTAAATAACTGTAAATTCGTAATGCCCGTGTCATGAAACCACAGAGGATCCTCGCAGTTTTATTTTGTAAATGTTACAGATGTTATATGTACTTGGATAATGTGTTTCCCCAAGCTAAAATGGATTACTATAATTGGAAATGTATAAGTGCATAATATAGCGAAGTCCTTATGTGTTGCGGTATATAGGAGCATCTTAGGATTAGTACCCTTAATCCAAAAGCAATTTACTTTGAGATCATGTCAGCACGTATGTGGAACTTAAGGTGGCGGTTTTATTTGAGGCCAGGAAACTACCTCCGATAAAGGTGAAAGAGCATGAAAGGAATGACACGTTTACATGCATAAAAAAAAACATAAGCTGAGGTTTAGATGGGTTGATATGAATTTTGTTGCTTGCGCACCGCGAATATAAGCTGCTTAGATCGCAGTTTACTCGGTTTGTTACCGCATTTATGTATTCACTCACCGTAAAAATAGGGGTGTCACCAGCATATATTATAGATGAAGTTCCAGTCAAACAGTGCGGTAGATCATTAATATACACGAGGAATAATAAAAGACCCAAAAGCGAGCCTTGTGGGACACCTTTCGTGACTTGTTTAGCATGCGAGAGTGAACCCCGCATGTCTACAGCTTGCGTCCACAACTTAGAGACCCAGCTAGGCTGCGAATACCTAGACCTTCTAATTTGTAAGAAAGGATGTGGCAGCAGATGGTGTCAAATGCTGTACTGAAGTCGATGAAAATTAAACGTATACAATATGGCCTGTGTCCAGAGCAAGTTTTATTTTGTCAATAAATGATGTTATAGCTAGTTCAGTCGCATAGCCTTTACAAAACCTAGGTTGCTCAGGCGAGAGGCTATTAAATTTATCGAAGTATCTGGTAAAGCAGTTCTCAAGTAATTTTTCAGTGGCTTTAATAAAAAATGATAACGTGGAGATTGACCGACACTTTGATCCTTCGTCCCCATTTTTTGAAGACAGAAGTTATTATACCGTGTTTTATGTCGTCAGAGAGATGCTCGTTTGAACACAAAGTTTATAATGTATGTGAGTACATAAGCGATATGAGATGATAGTAATCTTATTTTAGAAGCGTGCAAACCATCAAGACTAGTGCAAGTGGTCCATAAACTAGAGATTGCATTGGATAGTTCACTGAGTGACATAGGGCAGAAGTAGAACGAATAAAATTGTTTGCTGGAGCACTGGGTGTGCTATACTGTGTTCGGTGAATCACCCTGCGCAGGGCGGAATGTAGTGTTGAACCTATTTGCTATATTGATGGCTTCTGTTATACTACCCTTGTTCCTGTATTAAGTTTGTTCTATGTGCAGTTTGGGGAAGACTGATGAAGGAAGGATTTAATGGTATTTAATGTTTTCCGTGTGTTATTTTTTATGTTTAATAATTTCTTTCTCAAAGTAAAGGCGCTTTGATTCTTTCAAGAACCTGGTAAGTGTATTAGCATAGGCTATGTACCGCGACCTTAACTTTACACTGAAGGGCTGACGTTCTCATTTTTTATGAAGGCTATCACGCTCGTTAATGCTTTGTAAGCGGGTGCGTGTTATATATGGGTTTCTAGGGGCTGAGGACCAGTGAGTGTCTTGTGTTCGGCTCGTGCGCTCGAAACATACACTTTCAAATTTGCTGTTAAATTGTTCAAACGCCAGGATGGGATCTGTTGTAGAAAGAACCGAGTTCCAGTATATTTCAGCAGTCTGGTTAATGAATTTGATAGTGGTAAAGTTAGTTCTGTTATTGTTTGGTACATACGATGGATTAATAGATTTCAAAAGAACGAACACAGGCTTACAGTCTGTTATCGGGGCAGTGACTACAACGGCGGATTGCCCTGCGGTTAAGATCGATAATACGTACGTGGCCTCTAAATGAGTGAGAACCTGATGGAGGACATCTTGTAGGCACGTTTGGTAATGAATCTAAGCCGTATTCTGCATAGCAGTTTGTACAGTTGGAGCAATGACTATCAGCTGGGTTAGTAATATGTATATTTATGTCACCGAGGATGACAACGTTTTTGTTTTCGCTTGCAATTTGGTTCAAGATAGCGCCTATTCGGGAGCAGAAGTCAGAGGAATAAGATTATGGCGAATTATATATTGAACCCATAATTGTATTTCTACTGTGTGCTCAGGGAAGGATTTATCAAACTCCAAAAACACACATTCAACGTTAGGGCAAGAGAAATGAAAATAATGGTGGCGACGATATGGCTGATGATCTTGAACGAAAATTGCAGAACCGTCCTATCTGTTTACATTCTTACGGACACATAGTACCGTGGAATATCTTGGGATTCCGAATAGGTTACTGGCAGCATTTGTCAGCCATATTACCGAAAGGCAGCTGACAACGAAAGGGCTATTCAGCTCAGAAAAAAACATCTATTATGTTATCATAGTTCATTGAAAGGCTACGTATATTAATATGTATCAGGGATTTGTGAGCCAGTTTATATTTTATTTTATTTTTAGCCAGTTTAACTGGCGTATCTTAGTCTCAACCTATGCACCTTGTATAGCTGCTGCCATGTAATGGTCAGCCGTACCCCGTCAAGCCGTTTTCACGGCTTTTAGCCCAGCGGACCTTCCAGCATATTGTCCGGTAAATGAACTTGAATTAGAACTTAAATTGGAAGTTTGGTGATATTAAACGAACGGTTTATCTTCTGGAGAGTACTACATCTAGTATAGAAGGCGAGCTAGATATAAAGACCAAATGGCTTCAAGTATTACTAGGTGATTAGCGAACGGTCGCCTGTGCTAGAAAAGATGTACATACGGATCTCCTCTGACTTTCTTGCTTTGATGCGGCAACTGTCCGTCCGCAGGAATTTCCTGTTATATTACTTATTTAGCATGAGTGCTTGCACGAACAGACATTTGTTATCTTGTGTCAAATGTGTTTCTGCAGAAGAAGCGAAGCCAAGTGGGGTAGTATTTAGTAGAGCCTTCCAGGTTTTGCTTATGAAATTAGCCTTTCTAGTGCAGGAACAGAATCGAGCTATTATGTGTTTATCATTCTTCGCAGGGACGTGGTTGACAATGTCAATGTCAGATAACGCTATCGAGCAAGCTATCTTTCTCCGATTTTTTGCTGAACAGTAACGCAGTTCTCGCACTGTGTGGAAGGTACACCCTTGGTTTCGATGTTGTGTGTGCGACAATACTGCTCCAGGTCTGCTACTATTTTGGACAGGCTTTTGTTCTCTTTCCTTAGTGCCTTGTTCTCCGCACTCAAAGTGTCATATTTTCTCTTAGAGTTCTCGTACACTTGGTTGATCATACGGAAGCTTTCATGCATTTCTACGGCTTCTTTACGAAGAGTGTCAACATCATGGGCGAGCTCTGTATTTCTCGATATTGCTAGGACCCCGAGGGTAACCCTGGTGACAGCAGTCGTGACAAAAGTTAAGAACCAAATGGCAAACGCATTAAAGAAGCTAAAACTAACCTGCGCAATCGAAGACAACCGTTTACTTGGGTTGCCTTTTTGCCACGACTGCTGCGGCCAAGCGCAACGCGGGTGAAGTGGATCGATCTTTTGCAGCGTTGGTCACGCCATGAAGTGATGCAGTCCAACAGTTCCACTGCGAGGCATCACTAGATGTTATCGGTGATGGCGATCAGCACTGTTGGCGTGCGTGAAGTCCACGTGCCGAAATAGCTTGATGCCGGTCACCACGTTGCTGGTGGAAACAGCGCTAGAGATGAACGCCCGATCTGCGCAACCGAAAACAACAGTTCAGTTGCGTTTGCTTGTTGCCACGCTTGCTGCTGCCAAATAGTGTGACTTGAATGGTAGGCCTACATACTCGAAAGTGGCTGTGCAGTGAAACTGCGTCTACGACTTCTTGTGCGCAGCGTACGCATTCGGCTCCCTTCGCGACGGAAGGAATGCTACAAAGCCTCCTACACATGAAATATTCAAAAATTCGCGCCGCAATGCAGTTCAGACACCATATATACCATGGTGCCTTGCATGCACCAGCAGGGGTTCACATTCTGTACCATACGACACAGCGATAAACACGGCAAAGAGGGCGCTGTTGGCCAGCATTTCTTCAGCGCCGTCTGGGCAAAGCATCACGCCTATTCCAGTCAGCCAACGTGATATCACGCGCAAGATAGCGAATACCTTTTGCATTGAATTGAATTATGGGGTTTTACGTGCCAAAACCACTTTCTGATTATGAGGCACGCCGTAGCAGAGGACTCCGGAAATTTCGACCACCTGGGGTTCTTTAACGTGCACCCAAATCTAGGCACACGGGTGTTTTCGCATTTCGCCCCCATCGAAATGCGGCCGCCATGGCCGGGATTCGATCCCGCGGCATCGTGCTCAGCAGCCCAACACCATAGCCACTGAGCAACCACGGCGGGTACCTTTTGCATCGTTCACTCTAAATAACTGTATGAAGAGTGGCAGCGCTCCAGTGTACACATACGCCAGCGTCATCGGCCTAGGGAATAATTTTTAACCGGGATTCCTTAAAGAAAGCGTAAGTGCATGTGATTTTTCTACGATCCGCCTTTATCGGAAAGCGACTGTCGCGGCACCCTTCTTGAGCACGGCCACCTGCGGTTGACGTCCACTACTTTGAAAACAGTAGGTCAACGCCTTGTGGACCACCGGGTAGAAAGAAATGCGCGTTTCAGTTTTCACTCGTGGTTCACGGTGGTTCAAGCCCGTCGGCATGCCGCGCCATATCGGTGACGGTCCAGCGAGGAGAAAAGAGGGCGCCGTGAACGTTGCGGGAAAACACCGGCCTTCTCGCGAGGCTTCCTCTCTGAGTGAAGCTGTCAGCGAAGACGGCCGGTGGACGAGGGCTGGATGGCCGGTCTGGTTGGTCGGCGGGCAGAGCAGACAGGGAGAGCGGACCCGCGGAAAGCCCGGAGGAGAGGCGAGGAGGACGGCGGCAAAAGCTCGCGCGGCGATCGGACCGGCCGGCCGGCGTCCGAATCTGGGCCACACGGGTCAAGGCCGCGTGATGCTCCTGGCCCTCCTCCGGCGCTGACCTTGCGTGGCACGACGGCGCCAGAATGCGAGCGGCCCATTAGCTGCACGCTGGCTGTTTTGGGCCGGTTGCTGCTGCCGGATTACATCATCTCAGTGACCCACTGCCGCGGCTGCTGCCATGCGGCGCAGCACTGATTAGCGCGCGGCTTCTGACCGGCTCCGCATTCCGCCATGGACAAGGCCAGGGCCATCGTTCGCCGAGGAAAATCACTAATCCCCCCTATTCCCCCCCCCCCCTCGAGGCCTGTCACACACGACGCCGCGCGGTGGGTGTGCGTGCATGAATGTGTGACAGATGACGGTGAGACTGCAAGCGTTGCGGTGGGGCGTACTCGCGGGTTGATCATTGGCTCGACGCTGAAATCCGGCTGCGAGAAAGAAACAGTTTCTGCGAAAGAAAGACAGAAAAAAAGAAAATGGAAAGAGAAGTAGGTACTCCACTGGTTGTTGGTCGCGTTTATGACTACTCACTGCAAGGGAACGCTGCAGCATAACTACTTCCGCCATTTTGTTTGGACATTTTACTTTTTTTATTTGATTTCCTATAAGCAGCCTGGGAGCAGTGGAAGGAGAGCGGAGGCGGGGGGGGGGGGTTGCAGAGTTCAATCCCCTCGAAATTCTTAGGCCGCTATGTGAATGCACGCTGCAACCAAACGAAATCCTGGATCACAATACTGCCCCTTTAGCTATGTGCATGTTGGACCGGAATGCACAGGGAATGTACGAGCAAACAAGTACGGAACATTGGAAATAATCAAGAGATGTGCATTGACTTGGCAAGCACACTGAATGAATAACGAGCGAAACATAAACGTTGCCAGTTCGATCTGTGCCAATGCAGGCCATATTAACTCTGGTATATGTTTTTACCTGGCTGTCCGCGTCATCGAGTACAGAGCTAATATTGCGTGTGACTTTTCGTCAGGTGAACTCACATCACTTCAATTTCGCCATTTTCCTGTATATTACATTTGTAGTATACAGTTGAACCTAATCGAAAGTGTCGCCGCCTATTTGTTGTTCCAGTACATGAAATAATGTTTCTTTCAGTTCTTTAAATAAACAGCCGGATAAGACCTTTCGTCTCCTCTATATCTTTTTCTCAATCCCTGTTGAGGAGAATCGTGACAGGGCATCATCGTGTCTATGCATTCTATCCCTTTTTGTGTGTGTATTCGAGGGACAAACTCTCAGAAGCATGGACACGTGTAAGTACGTTTAGCGCTTCATCAGCGTGTTACGCCAGCGGGTGGTCGACACTTCTCAGAATCTCTCAGCACTGACAGCCAACGTTACGCGTCGTTATTCGCACAGCTGAATCGCGCCTCGGCCCTTGCTCGAGGCCCGCAAATCTGGGTCAGTTATGCTAAGCCGCTGTAAATCTGCGGGAGCTACAGACGACCGATCCGTCACACGGCCGCTACTGAATTCCGGCTCCTCTCTCTCTCTCATCCAATGCCGGCGCCAGATCGCCTCAGAAGCATAAGCAGGGACGCCGAGCAGCTGTATAGGTATGTAAAAAAAAAAAATGTTGCCATGGGGTTTGATACGGTTTCCTGGGAAGCCATCTTCACTGCGGGATTTCAAAAGATGAAGAAAAGAAGGCACGAAACCTTGAGCAAAATTTATAGCCAGACCCGAATCGCGTTGTCTACCCCCCCCCCCCCCCCTTCCCCCTGTAGCACCGGTCTGGATTCTTCCTTCCGTCGTCGGACGTGAGCGCACCGCACGTTGTTTACACACTCGAGAGACGGGCTTATCTGGGAGGACCCCGTAATCCGCTCGAATCTGTGGCCGGATTCAGGACGATGGGACTATGTCCTCTCCTCCTCCTCGTCTCTCTGCGCGCCGTCCCGCGCGTTCGCGTGTCGCCGCTGATTTCGTGGGTGTCCCGTCTTATCCATTCTCTCTTTTTCCTGCGCCCGCAGCGTCTGGTTCTCGACTTCTTCCTGTGCTGTTCGATTCCTTCCTTTTCGAATGCGTAGGGCGTGTCCACGCTTCTGTGCGCGGCTACCTACACGGGAAGTTTGCCAGCCGTGGCAATGTCGGGTTTTGGTCCAGGGGGGCCCCGACAATTTCTCCTGCGACCGAGGCATAGGTGTAGCGCACTCACCGAGGACGCTCTGTGACGACGGAAGAGTGCATACAGCGTTGATGTGAGCAGCACGGGTTCGCGCTTTTACGCAGCCCTTACGCATTAACTGGCTTGAATCCAGGCGATGGAGGCGGAGGAAAAGAGAAAAAAAAAACAGGAAATTGTGTTGACCCCTGCATTTCTGTCCCGCGTGCTCGGAAGACTGCCTCGCGACTCGGGAGGCTACGATGCTTCTCGTACAATGATAAGTGAGAGAGACAAAACTTTATTAAATGGCCTTGCTGGGGTCAAGGAAGACGGCGGGCCGGGAGACTAGCCCCACCGGGGCCCCCTCCCTCAGGCGGCGGCCAGACCTCCAGTCTTGGCGGCGGCGTCAGCCAACCGGACTGCCCAGAGTTGGTCCTCCGGGCATGCGCTGAGCAGCACTGCCTCCCACTGCTCGGGCGTGGTGAGTGCGCAAGAAGTCACTGTATAGCTACTTGCTGTAAATTAACAAGTATTATATTTTTGCTTGCGTGCCTAAGATGAGCCCAAAGAGAGAACAAGTGTATGGAATGAGTAAGATGATCGCACTGGTACATAAGGGCATTATTTTCTTTTTATAATATCGGCGGGACGTAGAGTTCGCGTCGTCCCCCCTTCAGAGTCACAGCACATAGCGTGGCTGCCGTCATAATTTTCAAAGCCGACTGGCCAACTTCAAACAATTTGCCACCACCCGGGTTTTCTTTATCTTTCTTTACTTTGAATTGTTTTAGAGTAGAGGGGGGGATGGCACAATAAATTATAACGGTATTAGATAATGTTGACGCTCTGTTGCTACATTTAATGCTCCAGCCAGATGTCGGCTGCGCACACGCAAGCTTTGCCACGCCAGGTCGCTATAACGTAAAACTATTCCAAACTTTTCTATTCCAATTCTGCAATCAGCCCTCCGCGATTGGTCAAATACTTTTTTGGACCACCCGCACTTCACCTGTCTGTCACGCGACGTCACGAAAACCGCGATAGCTCCCCATCTGATATGACGTGTACACAATGATTATGCATGATTTGACCGAACAATAGGAAAATTATTTCTGATTCGACGCCTTTTCGCCATTACCCCTCGGCTACTGGTCAAAAGTTTTCGGGCTGCACCCACTTCACCTGCCTCACACGCGACGTTACAAAACCGCAAAATCTCACCCTTCAAAGTGACGTGCACGCGTTAAAGATGCATTAATATGCCGAACAAAACTGAATTTTTTTCTGAATAGCGGCCAGCTGCCCCGTTCCGAAAGGAATAAAAGATGGCTGCCGCCGATCACGCAGGCGCTGGCTACTCGCACCTGCCGGAGAGCACGGGTTTATTTGCGTGTAATAAAGGTTTTTGCGTATCCGCGTAACGTTTTCGAGCACTTTCAGCATGTTTACGACCTCGTTCTGCTAACTATTCTTTGCTGAGGATCCGTTTTAGCATCATTCTTAAGCTTCCGTTGCATGCCGCCGCTATTGTCGACGAGCCACCGCAAGCTAAGAATGGAGAGCGGACCAATCGCAGACGCCGGCACCACCCTTTTCATCTGGTTATCAATTTTCAGTGCAGTGGCCAGGTCCCATCGAATCCCTCTTCACTTGAGCGTGCTGCTCGCCTCTTGTGAGCCAATTAGATAAGACAAGCCGCTCACTGTAGGCAATGTTATTCGTTTTTCAAGCAAAGAAAAGTGACCTCCTATGATCGAGGAGAGCGTTTTATTGGTCTGTTCAGACAACCCTGTGGGTGACCACCCGATGCTTGCGTCAACGGTTACGCAAATTTGACGTCAGGAGATTGAATTTATAGGCTAGCTCAGATTGTTTAGAAGAACTTCTTGCTGGGCGAGTTAGTGCATGACTATGTTTTAAGACGAGTTGCGCCTTAGAAAGAACGAACATGGGAAAAAACCAGGTAGACGAAAAGAGCGCTCTTTTCGATTACCTGGTTTATTCCTATGTTCGTACTTTCTTAAGTGCAACTCGTCCTAAAACATATGCAGCTTGTTTAGGTATATTTCGGGGCAAAATCGCTGCCACAAGCACACGTGGCCAATAAGCGCTGGAAAAATAATTGCTTCGTACAAGAAGCACACAAACAAACAAACAAACAAACAAACAAACAAACAAACAAACAAACAAACAAACAAACAAACAAACAAACAAACAAACAAACAAACAAACAAAAAGCGATTGGCAGGCTTCGTTAACAATAGGTCGTGCATGGCTTTAATTGGCGGCTGCGTAGACATGACCCATGCCCATTAAGAAAATAAAAACAAAAAGCTTCGCAAGCTGCATTACGGGGATGCAGTGTATGGCTTCCTTGAAACCTCTAAGCTTCTGCATATTTTAGGCGCACAGTCGAAATCAGTGGATCCTTGTGCTGTTCCAACTTTATACTGTATACCGCTACTCCCAGTTCCACTCTGTGTGCTGAGGCCTCACGGAAATTGATTTTTCTCACAGAAACAGTGCCCCGAAAAGCTTTTTTGGCTCCGATATAGCATTCTACCTTCGCAAAATGTTTGTTGGGCACGGAATCTTCGAAAAAGTTGATTACTCGTAAAGGCACGCAGACCTCAAATTCACACTTGAAGTTATCCATACGCAGCCAACACAGTGGGCTCCGCAATCTTACAGGTTTATCAAAGCCCAAAGTGCCAGAAAATTCAGGTAAGGCCTTCACCTCATGAACTTCTGGCGCTGATGCATCTAGTCCGCGTTGATCACTATGGCGAACATGTATCTTCTCGTCTGCGAGGTATTCGCGGTCTCCCCGGGGCAGGAAATCAGAAACTGCGTTAGCGAGTTCCTTATGCCGCCAATCACCGCAGCCACGCGGATTAGCGCTGGACGTTGCGACACGCCGCAGCTGCCAGGACGGCCCGGATCCGCCCCGTGGACGGCGCCGCAACGTGCTCGCGTGCACAGCCAAGTCAGGCCGGAAGGAAGAGGCGTCCAGGCCGCGTCGCCAGAGGCAGATCATCGGCAGCGGGAAGCAAAATTAGGGGGGGGGGGGGACAGGAGTAGCCGTTACGAGCCTGGCTGCGCAGCAAAACGGTGCGAGAATCTCCCGCGGCCGTTTCGACCGGCCCAGGGGCATGGGCGGCGACAGTCGACATGTTCGGGATCCACGGATGCCATTCGGAGACGTTCCCAGTCTGTCCTGTAGATGCGGGCGGGATGGAAGCACGTGCGTGACAGCCGAGATCTCGGCCGCAGCGAGAAACTTTGGCACGCGCTATGGCCCATTTCTCAAAACTTCATACGCAGCAGTTTTCGTGTAGTCGAGCGTATGTGTATGACGAGTCATTGGTTATGGAAGCACGGAAAGTTAGACTAATCGATATGGGCCAATTTATTGCGTAAGGACGCCGCAGAAAATGCGCGAAGCCGGAAATGTGCTTTTTCTGTCTTCCTGTATTTTCTCTGGCGCCTTTGCACCGGAAAATTGCCAGTTGTATGTGCGCTTGTTGCATAAAGAAAGCAGAGCACCTATGACTTCTTCAAGCACTAGCGATAAGGTCAGGCCCTCCTTTCGAGTTACTGTGCGTGCGATCGCGCACTATACTTGCACTTTAAAGGATGGGCTTTGCCCCTTCCTGGAACAAGTCAGAACCCTGTCAGACCCGCTTCCTGTCAATGAATAAAAAATAAATATAAAACAAAGAAGAAGAAAATGCACTGACAGCTAGACGCCAGGAGAACGAAATCAGGCTGTTTTAGGGAGGGCAGGGGGGCAGTTGTAGTATTATAGGCGAAGCGAGTTGAATATGTTCGATGCGCAAGCCTGTTCATGGGCGCGTGCACGGAGCTTCTCGGCGCCGGGAAATTTACTCCCGACTTTACGAATACCTGCCTAAATTTTATGCAATCCTGCTTTCGACTTCTCCTGCTATCAGCGCTGCCACACGATTGTTTGACGTTAAGGGCTTGGCGTGGCAACCACAAACGCTTATAACAAGTGGAAAATAAGCGGAATTAGAAATTATAGCAGTGGAAAGATTTAAGGAGCAGTAATGAATGGGGAAAGCATAAGATCAGCACGAAAAAATCTTGGCATTCTCAGGAACAAGATGTAAGCAGTCGAGCCTAACAGGGGGATGCTTTTTTTTTTCAATCTTCATAATTTAATAAGGGCAGCGGAGGAATTGTATATACCGAATTGTAGGGGACTCAGAAAAGCTACAAATACATGATAAGGGGTAAGAGCAATAACTAAATATGTCTCATGTGTAACTAGGGGTGAAGTTGGAAGGGCTTTGCAAGATACGAGTATGTATACTTGAAAAAAGCGGCATGTGAAGATAAAGCAACAGTCGATCTTATAAAACATCTGGAGACTTCAAGTATATCAGAGACTTGGCATAATGTCAACAAAATATTGGCGCTTGTTGGTGTCAATTTATGTTGCATAGAATCGAGACAGCGCTTGTCTTCATCAGTTCAAAGAAGAGATTCGCTTACGAATGAAAAACAATAGTGAATCACATTTATTTGTTAATCTGGTAAATAAGAAGTGTGAATATTATTAATCTGCCTCGTGGGGAAAAAATAAACAACTTTGGTGTTTTTTGACCTTTTAATTGTTTGTGTTGCACCTGCACAGTTAAAGAATCAGCCATAAGAAACCCGATTAATATTCACTAAGAAGGGTATCATGCGAGAACTCACAAGCAGTTCATTATTGCTAATTTTATGCTTGCAAGAAGCATTCAAGATGCTAGGCTGGCAAAGAATAAGTGCAAGGAATGACGAGGAATATCTCAGATGCCTGAGGTTTATAAATGACATAGTTGTGCTCAAAAACGCAAAAAGTGATTTACAACTACTGACGAAGACGCTTAACTATATAAAAGTATTATGGGTATATAAGTTTAAAAATTAACTTATTCGTAGGATTAATGTTTCATAGCCGGGGCAAGGGAACAGTAGATCCTGATTAGTGGTCAACCTCTTGAAGCAGTGAAGGAAAACGTTAATCTGTGCCAAGTATCGTGTAAGAACAGTGCGCGCAAAGGCACAACAGAGGCAAAAAAAAAACCCGCCGTGGTTGCTCAGTGGCTATGGTGTTGGGCTGCTGAGCACGAGGTCGCGGGGATCGAATCCCGGCCACGGCGGCCGCATTTCGATGGGGGCGAAATGCGAAAACACCGGTGTGCTTAGATTTAGGCGCACGTTAAAGAACCCCAGGTGGTCGAAATTTCCGGAGTCCTCCACTACGGCGTGCCTCATAATCAGAAAGCGGTTTTGGCACGTAAAACCCCATAATTTTTTAGAGTTAAAAAAGTGTGCACTCAATTCTTATCGATACAAGAGCATCAAACGGCACAAGTGAAAAAACGGCACCTAAATTCCAATGGGCTGCGACGTCACGTAACGAGTGCGCCTCGACGGAGCAGAGCGGGCGAAATGGAATACCAGCTGCAGCGATTGCGCGCCAGGTGTTGCGTGAGGGGAGAGGGCATCGCACGACGACACGTCACCCTCGCTCTCGGAAGCCTGTGTTAAACGAGCGTTCCTTGTCCGCGCAAGCTATCGCCTGTGTTCTAACTGCGCCTCCGTAAAGCCAAATCCAAACGCCCCAAGCCGTTGGCCAAGCGTCTCAACGCGCTCGCATGCCCGCGAGGATTTCATAACACGATGGACTGCTCAGCGGCGTACAATTGGGCATTAATGCTTTCGCATACACAACTCACAAGAAGTGCTCAGGCATCCTCGGTTCTTACATGCGTAAGGATTTCTATGCCTACCCAACGAGGAAACCCGTCCGTCCATCTGTCCGTCACGTAAGACGATCGCTTTCAAAATAGGGCCCGCAGCTAGCTAATTGACCTTCGTGCTGTCTCTCGCTTCAACGCGAACTAGGCGGCGAGAACACAGCGCACACGAAGCTATCAACGCTTGGCGCGCTCTGTCCCCATGGCAGATCGCTTTCTAGATAGGGCCCGCACGGCCACGCCATACGCAGCCGCCGCCGGAGTACGGTAGATCACGATTGATGATGGTTCGCATCGAGAGGAGGCAGCGTCATCCACCACGTCTACGTACAAGGTCTGACATGAAATTGTTCAATTACGTCCCATACTACAGCACGCATCGGCCAGTGCTCATCTTCCACGAAGCAGTGGCATCATCCAAACGCACCATCATCCAATTTGAAGATAAAGAAGAAACGCAACAAGAACCAAACAAGAGACAGTGTACATAGTAAATGCTGTATATGTTTGCTTCATTTACAAAAGCTCTCTCGTCACTTCATCCCACGTCCACATCCTCTGGGAGTCATCTATAACACGAGTGAACTCTGCTACCACTTGCCTCTTCTTCATCGTCTCATGCTGTTCTCAGTTAACATTTCGGAATTGCAACCGTGTGTCTCCGTTTCACGACTCTTTTGCGGTGGTTCTAGCAATTATACTGAACACAGCAGCATACGATGACGAAACAGCAGGTGATTAGTAGCAAAATGCTTACGCGTCATTTAGATAACTCCCACAGGAGATTCTGCGTGTAATTTTTTTTCGATCATGAATCGCCTACTCGCGCAGGTGTCATGCTTCAGACCAAGTAGTCACAGCCTCAGAGGAGACCTAGATCATGTGAAAGAAATTTAACGATCATGAGAGGCCATGAGAAGGGAATTCTTCTCATGAGATCATGAGCAGGGAATTGAGGGTATAGGGTGTGCTTCGGCTAGCTCAAGACAGGGCTAATTGGAGATCGCTGGGCCAGGCCTTCATCCTGCAAGGGACATAAAAATATGATGATGATGATGATGATGATGATGATGATGAAGAATATGATGATGATGATGATGACGATAGTGGTGGTGGTGATGATAATGATAATGCCTCCTGTGGCCGCCGGCGCTTCAACTTACCGAACGTCGTCGATGGGGCACCGAAGCCCGGGCATGTGTTGGTATAGGAGCTAGGTGAGAATTTGCGCTTGAGAAGGAGCTTGGAATAAGCCTGGAATCTCCCACAGATTAAACGCGGTTAGTTGATATTCCATTTGAGAAAAAGAAGAACTGGCATTCTGAATACTGGTGTTCTTGAATCAGTAATTACGCCGTGTAGAAAAGAAATCATTTTTTTTGCCGGGGACTTTAACTCCCATCTTACTTCGTGGGGTTTTAAGACCGATTCGAGTGGTAGACGTTTGTGGGATTGGACTGCTATTATTTATTTATTTATTTATTTATTCCTCACAATACCCACATCGCCCGTAGGTAATACAGCGGGGAGGGGAGGGGGGGTAGAGAAGGAAACAAAGAACCAATAAATAAAGCAGGCAAAACAAAACATATACCCGGAATGCTTTCATACTCGCACATACACACAAAAACACAAAAACACTATCTTACTTCAGTGGGCGTATAGAGTTTCAAAATACATCATTTGATAGAATCATTGCGACATCGGATGGTAGCTTGTTCCATTGGCTTATGGTTCTGGGGAAAAATGACCTTTTAAACGCTTCAGTGTTGCAGGCTATTTCTTTAACCTTATTTTCATGGTCCAGCCGTTGAGAAACGTAATCAGGCTTGGAAAAATATTTCCCAGGATTTATACGTGTTCTAGAGTGGAATATGTTATGAAATAGTTTCAGTCTGAGATATTTCCTGCGTTGCTGCAGTGGCTCCCAACTGAGGCTTTCTTTTGCTCTTGAAACACTGAAATTCCCAGTGTAATTTAAATAAACAAAACGAACGGCTATGCTTTGAATTCTTTCTAAACTGTTCACGTCACGTGCCGTCCACGGATCCCACACTGCACACGCATAATCGAGAACAGATCGGACATTTGATTTGTACAATGATACCTTTGTCTCCAGTGGCAATTGGATTTTTGCATTTCTGCGCAGAAAACCTAGAATGCGGCATGCTTTAGTTGTGATATGATCAATGTGACGGCTCCAAGAAAGAACAGGTGTGAAATAAACGCCGAGATGTTTGTGCTCCTGGTCCGATATTATCACGGTTGAATTTAAAGAGTGACAGAAGTCACGAGGGTTTCTTTTCTTCGAGAAACGCATATGAACGGTTTTTTTCATGTTAATGTGCATGTGCCACTTGTTGCACCACTCATTTACCGTGTACAGGTCGTTTTGTAAAACATTGCAGTCATGGGTAGTACGAATAGTCCTGTACAAAACACAATCATTGGAAAATAGCCTGATTTGCGATGAAATACCGGAGCAAATATCATTTATATAGATAAGAAATAAAAGTGGTCCTATGACTGATCCTTGGGGCACTCCAGAGGACACATCAACTTCACGGGATTTTTTGCCATTAAGCGCAACTTTTTGTTTTCTTAAATTTAGGTATTCTTTTATCCACTTAACAACCGTAATGTTTATATTATATATTTCTAATTTTTCTATAAGTAAAGAGCGAGGGACAAAATCGAACGCCTTCTTAAAATCTAGTAACAAACAGTCAACAGAAAAACCCTTATCCAAAGCTCCTGCTAAATCATGCGTCAGCTCAAGCAACTGTGTTGTACAGGAAAATCCACTGCGAAATCCATGCTGCTGGGGGCTGAGCAAAGAGTGCACGTTTATGTGGCTCATAACATTACTGTAAAGCACATGCTCAAGTATCTTACATGCAACGCTAGTAAGCGAGATAGGCCGGTAATTCAAAACACTACTTCGCGGTCCACCTTTATGCACAGGGACGACATTGGCAAGTTTCCAGTCATCTGGTAAAGATATTTCTAGTAAAGATTTAGTAAAGATTACACACAGATATTTGGACACCTCCCGTGGGCACAAAGAAAGCAGTGCTGGTGACAAAGCGTCAGGACCAGTTGCTTTAGACGCATTCAATGTTCTGAGAGCTGCCTCTATTCCTCGTTGGTCAATCACGATATCGTCCATGGGCTCACCCACCACTTGGGTGGATCGCGCCACAGTGTTTTGAGTGTCAACACGAGCAGCATACACAGAACTGAAAAACGAGATAAAGCACTCGGCTTTTTCAATGTCGTTATGGATGGTAGCACCGTCGCTATCAAGAGCAGGTATTGATAATACATCTTTACTGTTCATATTAAAGAATTGCCACAGTTCTTTCGGTCTTTTCTGTATACGCAGGTATTTATCTTTGGCTTTCTGCGTAGTTACCTTCATCTCTTCAGTTTTGTTTTTGAGTTCATCTTTAAGCTTCAACGAAGGGTTTTTCTTATAAGCAGCGTAAACGTGAGCTCTCTGCCTGGCCTTGCATTTCACGTGTCGAGAACACCACGGCTTACTTTTGCTGCGCCGCGCAGTCATAACCCGTGATGGGACATATCCTTCACGCATCTCGAGCAACTTGTTCTTAAATACTTCCCATAATTCTTCCATATTCATGAATTCAGCCTGTGTCTCAAATACATCATAGTAGGAATCTAGAGCCAGGGTAATTTCACTGACACGTGCTTTTTGATAGCTATAGATATGCCGTGGACCACTGTTAGCAGCTTTTACATACTGCAAATTCATATCGCACAATACAGCTTGGTGGTCGCTTATGCTCGCCAGCACTACTGTAGAACGCACCGCCTCTGGCGTGTTAGTGAAAAATCAATCTAAAACATTTTTTTGCTCGTGTGGGCTCTAGAACTAGTTGTGTTAGCTCGAAGAGGCGACATATCTTCAACATTTCTTTACTTGACTGGCTGCAAGCGCTGGAACTGGGATCTGCCAGAGACCAATTGATTTCTGGAAGATTAAAATCACCGCCTATAACTAGATAATCGGTGCTCACTGTTTCCATTGCGGCGGTAAGCTCACCTAGAATATTAACTTTGCTTCCTGGTGGGCGATAGAACGAACATACCGATAATGACCTACCGTTCTTCAATTTAATCTCTACCCACAAGATTTCACTTTGACTGCATTCGATATCAATTTCCCGGGAGCACATTGTCGCATCCACTAAAATAAAAACGCCGCCCCCGAAACAATTTCGGTCCTTACGGTAACAAACAAAGCCCCTGGGAAATACTTCATTATCCTCAACGTCAGCATCGAGCCCGGATTCAGATCCAAGAACGACAGTTGGTCTAGACATATCAACGAGGCTAGAAAATTCACCACCTTTATTTCTTATGCTTCTGCAATTCACAATAAGAAAAGAAAGCCCCGACCCATCCGCTTTCAGCTCCTGTCAGTCTGCTTGTACAACTTGGTCCAGGGATTCATTATAGACGTATTTTACCTTATTTATGTAAAGAGTAGTCAACTTGAGGTTTACTTTGTCAGTCTTCACTTGATTCGCCTTAGCATAATCCCACAATCATTTCCGCTTTTTGCGCACGCTCTCAGAAAAGTCCTCTGAAATACTAATGTCTGAGCCCTTTAATTTCCTCGCGCTTGATAACACTATTAATAAGACTAAATAATTTATCATGCATTAACACAAGAACACCCACATTTGTTTGTAGCCAGTCACTGTCCTCGATAGATATTACTTTAGTTATCTCTAATTTGTCTATCTGCACATGACCTGTTATAACTCGGGCACCAAGCAGAGACCATCTTCCTATACTTTTTTTTTAAACTTGCATGCCCGTTGACTGAAATTAGTATGCATCCAAATACTTTTGGTAATCTAAGCACATTCAAAAAGGTCTTACACCCGGCCTTATGTAATCAGCTATGTGACAATGAAAAAGAAAAAGCCATAAATTTATTTTCTGTTTTAGAAGGTTCCGTGAAGAGGTCTCAATTTACTGTGCGCTCCACTAGAAGTGGGTCTTCTAACCCTCGGTGGAACGCAGAGTGCTCACGTGATTACTGGATAAGAAAAGCAGCTTGGCAAAAACTGCTACATAACCAGTGTCCTAGCAATTGCAGAGGCTGTGGGTTCGCTGCAGCAACATTTAAAAGAAATAGTTGCAAACACGAAAGACAACTTTTATTGAAGAACTTCGACTTTCTTTGAGGTCACCAACAAAAATCCACTCTTTCGATATCTGAGAAATAAAAAGTCATTCCGGCACAAATAAACGTCGGCTATGTGGTTCTAACACCGTGTGAATTGACGAAATTACTGGAAGAAATTGCTAAAGGTTTAGAAAGCCGCTTAAGTAGATTTTGCCTTATCACGCAACGCCACCTACTCACGACGATGACTTTCCGTAAATTGCAGTTTCGGAGCTGACAAATGTGGTAAGCCAGCTGCCCAATTCAGCGACAGGTCCCGATGGCATTGCTATGCCAATAATAAAAACTTTATTTAAGATATCGCTTCACGCATCGCTTACCATGGTAAACCATTCATTTAAAAATTCGTGGATTCTTCCGGAATGGAGACTTGCAAAAGTAATGCCATAATTAAAAAAAGCAAGGTGCTGGTTACGTCTTAGATAATATTTCGCTAATATCTCTTACATCAAGCATAGTAAAACTCATCGACAGTATCTTACACGTACGCATGGATAATTGACTGATAGAAAAGATGACTTTGAGCCCATGCCAAATTGGCTTCAGACGTGGGTGCTTGATTTGGTGTACCCATGTCGACCTAGAAAGTCGTATTCAACTAGCTCGACGTCAGAGAAAATATGCTGCCTTAGTCACTTTGGATATCACTAAAGTGTATGACAGTGTAGAGCATGTAAGCGTAATAAACGGACTTCAGAATGCAGGCGTACCAAATTATGTTGTTGCGTGGGTTTATGAATTCTTAAGCAGCAGGGAATTTTACTGATCTCAATGCGGACAATGCATTCATTAACGTTTAAACAGTCAAGAGGTCTACCACAAGGATCTGTCCTATTGTCATTGCTATTTACTGTTTTACTGAGTGCTGTACCTTAGCAACAGAATGGGCATGTGTACGTATACGCCGACGACATAGCATATTTTTTTTTTTGCTGCATCGGTAGACATACATGCAGTTTACGAAAGCCTACTGTCCTATATAAGTACCTTTGAATTGTGACTTGATGGCATCAATTTCTCTCTTAATATCAGAAAGAAAACGTCATTCTAATTTTCCCTCAAAGCGTTCCTTTGCAAACTTCTATTCTTTATCAACGAGAGAGTATCCCGCAGGTAAATTAACTTAAATATTTGGGTCTAATGTAGACCGAAAAGCTTAACTGGAGTCCGCATGTAGAGCATATTACCTCAATGGGAGCGCGTGCTGTAGGAATGCTGCGCAGACTTAGCAGCAATCGATCAGGGTTGCGTCGGCAGGCCCTCATTATGATCTATTGCACATATGTTCGCCCGACAATAGAGTTCGGCTGCGTCTTGTTTTCTGGCAGACCCGCACACAAAATTCGGCAAGAAGCACGCCTACGTTCTCTCCTCATGCGATTTCAAATCATAACAGTATAAACTTTCCACAAGATATGTGCATCTCCACAGAGGAGGTCACAATATGTTTTCATTACTGAAGCAGCCTCATTTTTTAACTTTCAATTGTATCGCTCGCGTTGCCCTCAAGTTGTCTTCATAGAAAAACTATTGGACCCATTAAATCTTCACCTGTGCGAGGTGGCCTCACTAAATTCCTCAGTAGCTAAAATTGAATTTGATCACATTTTTCCAAGCAATGCTAAACATTTGCCCTATCGATATCTGAATGGTATATCGGAAGACAACCTTACGCACCTGGATACAAAGACCGTTATAGCGACCGTCTATAAAGAGAAGGCAGGGGGGGGGGCATTGTATCACGATATCTAAATTGGTCCTTGTTCATTCGACTACCTGACTTCAAGCCTACCTTTCAGGCCGAATTATTGGCAATTGTCTTAGCATTACGCAAATTACTGTCACCTCTATCATTAGCCGTAACTTTAAGCGATTATATGTCTGTCTGTTCTTCACTAACCACGTCCAAATTGTCAGATACATTCGAAACAGTCTATTCTCTCCTCCCAAGACATTTGCGCCTCGTTCGTTTAGTGTGGGTACCAGGCCACAAAGGTCTAGCCTTAAATGAATATGCAGATGCAGGCGCAGTTGCATCCAACAATGGTCTTGTAATCCCCATTCTACCTACGTCAGCTTTCGTCACTGTGGTGCGATTCAGAATATATGCTACTACAAATAGCTTCGCCAAGTTAGCGTTGTCAACATCTGATTTCCCGCACCTAAATTTTTCTTGGAACAACATATGGTGCTCTACTAGAAAAATTGAAGCAACGATTACGAGGCTAAGGTACCTAGTCCCCCCACTGAACTTTTACCTCCACAGGTCTGGTATTGCTCTGTCGCCTTTGTGTCCTTTATGCAATGAGAGTGAACTTCTGCAACACTTCTTGACCTGTCGCCAGTTCATTGTTAAAAGGAAAATATTTTTAAAAGAACCCTTCCAAAACATTGGCTTGAATTTGACTCTTCGGGTAATTATTTGTGGCTACCGTACTGGTTTACAGCCACAGGAACATTTGTGAAGCCCTCTGCAACTTTCTGCGCGAGACAAAAAGAATTGCATGCTAAAATCATTCTTTTACTTCATATGATCACACAATTTTTTACTGTAATACTTAGATATTTGATCATTCATATCTGTAACAGTAGACATCTTAACCTACACTTGCAAAACACTTATTTCATTTCATTTTATTTTCCTTAAAAAAGTAATAACAGTTTTCTCACCACCCGATTCATGGCCGATCTCCCAGAGTGGGTGGCGCCATTTCACTAGGGAACAAGAACGAGACCAAGGTCTCGTAATACGGGGCGCAGATAACCGGTGGTCTGTTAGGCTAACAGATTGGACGCCAAGCGACGGGAAACTCAGGTGAGGATGACAGAGGATAAGGTGGAACGATGCGATTAGGAAATGGAGAGGGCTACACGATGAAGTTGGCTGACTCCTGAAGTGAGCATAAAATATGGTGAAGATGGCGCTTTACGGATTGGCATGGCTGACATACAGCGCTGCATGAAGTGTTAGTTGTGTGACGACACAGTAAGGGCTGACCTTTACTGAGCCCAAGAGACACGGTGAAGGACCCTCGGCACAGTCCACGCTGATGATGCGCCCACACGCACGATGAAAATGAAGGGCACATGCATGATGATGATAATGTAGAGATGATGCAGAAGTGAATAATAAATGCCCACAACTGGAAAAAAACTTCGCTCACCGTAACGCGCTCATATACTTTCAGAGAAAACCGCTCTGAACCACAACCGTTCGCTATCGGAACAGAGGTCATTCTCGGTCTCGAGTGAATACCACACCAAGTGTGCTACTGCGCCTCTGAAAGGCTGCGCTATTGAATGACAGGCTACGATCGCGTTTCATTATCGTATATAATAGGCTGACTTAGCTTCCCCCTCTTCTAATTTCATCTTTTAGTATACTCGCCTCTCTTTTCCGCACAAGGCAGCCAACTCTAGTTAGCCTTCATGCCTCTATTTCCTGTTATTTCTCTCTCTCTCTCTCTCTCTCTCTCTCTCTCTCTTTGTCTCTATGCTTGGTGCCGGGGTTTAGTTTATTAAGCACTAATAAGTATACGCTACCCTTCCCGGCGTAATCGGTATAAGCTGAAGGGGACGGCACCTATAATGGAGGACGTGAAGCTATATACACACGCACGCGCGGAATACGGGCGCGCCAAGTTTTATACTGGCAGACCCATTACTACGGGACGCTATACGAGCGAATCACTATGCTACACGCCGGCTAAACGAGATTCGACGTATTGATACCGGCTAGCGACGAAGGCGAGGGAGTGAGGGAAAGAGAACTGCACGGCGGGTGAGGTTCACGGGCCGCGCACGAGGCACCATATCAAGTCGCGCGAGACTAAATACTAGTACACGCAGAAACGCCTGTCGCGGTTTAATTACGACGTCTGAGAGGAGGGGGGTGTGCATCCCGGCTTCCGTAGAGGATACCCTGCGTATGGCGCGTATCTGGTTTGGCTGATACCTGGACTCAAGCGGTCACCTGATATGGCAAGAGGAACTGCGGAGCACCATGTTAATGAAATGGGGTGGGACAGCTCCCTTTCCAGTGGATTGGCAGTGTTATTTTTTCTTAAACTCCTGCTCCCTGCCCTCCGACTTGCCAAAGCATGCACGCCTCCTATGGCGCCGGACTGTATACTCGTGAGTATACGCACGCAGGTTATTCCAGCGGTAATTCATCACATCGCTAATGGAGTGTATTCGGTTTCGTAATGAGACATGCTATATGAAACGGGGACCCTGTTGCAAGAACGTAGCTTGTTGGACGTGGGCCCTCACGCAGACGGATGTGCGAGAAACATAGTTGCACAGTTCAAACGTCCTTACAGAGGACCCACGCTTGTAGCAGGTCTATTATACTGCGAGCCATGCCCTGCCGCTGCCCGGGTATATACATGAGCGCGGGCCTCCATGCTGGGCAACTTCGCCGTAATCATCGTTTGCTTCCTTTCTATTCTTCTTTTTGATTGCGATGAAGGTTACAGCGTCCACATTGCATCATTAAAATCAGCTGTATACAGCAGATACAGGCACACGCGTAAAGGAGTGCGACGATAAAACACTTGTCAAGTTCTCACAGCCGTTCTAATTTTACCTCCCTCTCTCTCTAGCTTGCTTCAAAGTTTATAATAGCGATCGATTGGTGTTATATATGTCCGCAGTAACAGAAGTGTTGCCGACTGCGTATTTTAAGCCTATCGGCGTCACACGTGGTCCGCAACGCTAGCTCACATAAGGGAAGAGCTCGCTACGTAAATGGGCGGTGGAGCGAAGCGGAGCAGCTGGGGTACAAACATCGTCGATCAGCATTGGCCGCATTTGTGTTGGTACAGACAGGTTGGCGCTTGTGCGCACCCTGTAATTATATAAAACACGCTGTGTCCCGTTGGCGAGAACGCATCGTCGCGTGGCCGCGGCGACCGTGTTAGACAGTTCGCGAGGCTGCTGTCGGGATGGTTGGCCGGCAGCGGTGCGTTCTCCCGCCGAAGCCCCGTTCCGACAGCGGAACGGTGGTTGCGCAAGTGACAAGCGGGCATTCAGCAGCGGTTGTTTGTGTACGTGCAGGGGAGGCCAAGGCTCTCTTGCTGCGTCCTCCACAAACCCCCTCCACCTCTAGCTCGGCTTCAGCAGTCGAGAGGTATTACTCCGGAGCGCCGAAGTAATGATGATGACGGCCCGGTGCGATAAGCATTTTAATACCACCTCGTCGGAGTTGTCGATGGTGCAGCTGGAACAGTCTCCGATTTGGCTCTAATACTCGGAACGCTTCAGCGCGATGAAGGCTTGCACTGAACTGTATTACGGTATCTCAGCTTCGTGTTTTCAGTTATTTTCGTGTGCGTCGTCTGCTTCCTTTTATTTTCGTCATTTTTTTGCTTTCATTTCCGTAGCAATTGATCTCACGATGGGTGACTGCGAGACAACTGCTTGTGGCGACATGTTTCCGACGTCGGCCAAAGGCACATTACTCCAGGCCCGATTCACCCCGTGTTCTGCATATGACACTCTTGAGCGAAAATAGTGCCTTCAGGGTGCTTCGGCTTGTTTGCACGTATACTGCGCACTTCTTTCACTAATATATGACATGTCCCAAGCGTCTCGCATGGAGACCGGGCCGCACGGAATGCTTCATATCGTTTGAAGCAGATCTCGACTGTACTGGCATCTTAATGGCTTTTGCACAACGATTTTGAGTGCGATGAGAGCGACAGAGCCGCAAATGTCAACTAAGCACTGAAGCGTTGCACTTTTGCGTCTTGAGGGCGTAGCCTAACGGCATTTAGATTTCTCGGACATGCGTTGTTGAAGAGGACCTTCATTCCCAGCTGACAAAAGACGTTATCGTGTTTGCAGTATGACTCACGACAAAGTCGCTGTCTGTCATGGCTAAATTTGTCTTCCTATTGAGCGTCGCCGACACTATACGAAAAAAAAGTGGCTTTAGATGCACACTGTATACGGTAATCCTCCGAGTGTGTGTTTAAAGCTCTTTTCACATATAATAGCGTAAGTCGATTATAAGGCTAACACGGTCGAAGCGACGAGAGATAAAGAAAGATGAAAGAAAAAGAGAAGGCAAGGATGTTAACCAGAAAAGCGCCTGGTTGGCTACTCTGTACGCTGGGGTAAGGAAAAGGAAATAAACAGATGAGAGATGAAACCCGGAGGAAGGAAGAAAGGAAAGAAAGACGTGGCTTATGTGTGAACACTCGCGTACAGCACCGCCCAAAGGCGCTCGCACAGCCCAGTCGTTAAAAAACACACACACACACACACACACAATAGGACATTTGCTGCCTTTTGGGCCGATGATTGGAGAAGTCTGTGTTCCAGTAGTGTCTGTACGGAAAGTGGGTGGTCGTCTAGTCGCCGCAAAGCATTGGACACTTGTATATCAAATCGAGGACAGTGGCAGAATATGGTCGGTGCTCTCTTGGCAGATGCAGACATTCCATGCTGCACTGCCAGGCATTACAAATAGTGTAACAACATGACGAACTGTCCAAGATCAACAGAGTTGAGAATAATTAGCAGAGCGTGAGCTATACCGGTTGAAGGCCCTTAATTCCCGATCGGCTACTTCCTCGCCTCTCCAGTAATGCAGGTCTCGCGTATATAAGCCAATCGTCCGCTGTTACGTAGACCTAAACAGACAAACGTCTATGTTCAGCAAGGGCTTCATGCATTCATCCAGGAACTTCCCGCAACCGAAATGAACAAATAAAAATTAGCTAGATAAACAGAAATAATAAAACAAAGTGGTAAACTGAGCATCCAGACTAATCTGCATTAATTAAAAATGTCGTTTTGTAATTGCTTTATACGCATTCTAAACTTTTGCAACCGCAAGCTTTCGTACTGCGTGCGTGGCTTACATAAAAGCCCAGCACGAGAAAAAGCTGAGCAAATTGGTAGGAATTCTGGTATGTAACCATGGGAATACAAAACGTAAAATGGAGGAAGTCTTTGTGTTGTCATTTTCCTATTCCTCTTTTGTCTACGTTCCGTACGCCTACTTTTTCAAACATTCAAAAGCTATTTACCCACTTTTCTAGCTTAATACAGGTAGTATTCTAGGTATACATGTCTACCCACGCTGCGTGAAAGTTCGTTGTACGAGGGGCGTTCAATAAAAATTTCCCCTGACCCACTTCACTGAGGCGCGCATAAAAGAAATTTCACACAGTACTTCGCGTACATCTCTATGTGCCAAAGAAAAGCATCCAGCTCTTTCTTAATAGCTAGTTTACAGCGTAAGCTGTTGTGGGCTTCTTCCAATAGCCGTTTCGGTTGGCGATGTCAGGCGCCGCCGCCGATGTTCGTCGCAACTGCGCCATGCTCCTATCCCATTGGGTATCAAACGAATCTCAAACAGAAGAGCATGAATGCGTGAAGAAGACACCCTGAAGTTAGTGCGGAGCTTGGTAGCGACCAGGGTCACTTACAGCCTACCATACCAAAGCACGAATCTGTATGAAGAACAACAAGCAGAAATAATCATAAGCAAGGCGTACATGGCCGCATGCGTACGGGTGACTCCAAAACCACGATGTCCGAATCATTGAGAAATACTAGGCCGTGTCACCTGGGCACTTGCGATTCCGGAACTACGAGGCCGGTACCGTTTAGAAATCGCTCTATATTGAGTTACCCATGGCGATGAGGAAAACACTTCTATCGCGGATAAATCAAAGAAGTTTTCAGGCATGTAGGGCCCTCGGGGCTGTACTTGGCGATAAGGTAGCCTCCCCGCCTGCGGGATTATCTGACTGAGCTATGTCGAATGCTCGGTTGCCATAGTCGGAAGTTCGAATCCCGCTATCAGGTTTTTTTTTTAATGGTGAGCTTGAAATTCACCTCCTCTAGTGCAGGCTTGCAGTGACGCCTGTCACCGGCAAAAGATGCCGAGAGTGAGTGGGGCTCTACTAATCCAGGTAATTAGGAAGGCCCACAAAGCTTCAACAAGACACTCCCTCACCAGATCAGGAATTGGCCTCCCTGGTGCAGTATTCGGCCACCCCCTCCCCAAATGGCTCACTCAATTACACAATGGCCCTCAGTCCCCAGCAGCTGCGGAGCACCTGACCAAGGCGGCGGTCAGAACTGTAACGCAGCAGAGGTTGCTAAGAATCTCTGGGTCCGGACAGGCTGCCAATGGAAACTGATCCTTGCAACGTTTAACGCCTGAACCCTCTCGAGTGAGGCCAGCTTAGCAGGACTCTTTGAGGCAATAACAGACATCGTTTGGGATATCATCGGCCTTAGTGAGATTAGAAGAACTGGTGAGGCTTAGGAGCGATGAAATTAGGAAATTCGCGGCCGCTAGTTGGAATCGGTTGGCACAGGACAGGGGTAATTGGAGATCGCCCTTCGTCCTGCAGTGGACATAAAAGATGATGATGATGATGATGATGATGATGACGACGACGACGACGACGACGACGACGACGACGACGACGACGACGACGACGACGTACAAGACAGCGCTCAAGCTACCAGTCAGCACATTGACAGACAAGCTCCTAGCTTTGGGCGTCCACAAAACCTTCCAAGAACAGAGAGAAGCCCAACTCAAAGCACGATCACAGAGGCTAATGCATACTCCGACGGGCAGAGCGCTCCTCCGAGAACTTGGGTACACCGAACAGATAAAGAACATGTCCAAAACAACGGACATCCCAGACGAATTTCGCTTGAGGCTCCCAGTCACACCGATTCCCCCAAACATGTTCTCGAACCTCCACCAAGGCCGACGTGAAGCGCGGGCAGACTATATACAGCGAACCTATGCCAACAAGAACAACACAGTGTACGTGGATGCAGCCACGCAAGACCCTAAGAAAGGAAGAATGGTGGCCATTGTGATAGGCCCGAAGCACCAAGCAGTCAGTAGTGGTTCACTTTAACAGACTACCATAATCAAAACCGAGGAGCTTGGTGTCGCTCTAGCAGTGGCAGGGGCTTCCGGACCGGACGGTCGCTCAACACGATCTCCGATTCACAAGCGACCTGCTGAAACTTTATGAATGGCAGAGCAGGTTGCCCCGTACTCCCCTCGAGGCGAAAGGCGACACAGCACATTTACTGAACACCAAACCGCGGTCCAACACATGATCATGTGGGCGCCGGGGACACGCGGGAATAGCAGGGAACAGAGGCGGACAGGGTAGCTCGAGGCTATACTACAAACCGAGCTCCCAGCGAACCCAACTTCGAAGATCCTTCGCCAGGTCTCAAGTAATACTCGGCCAGTCTAGCACATTACAGAGGAATCAGAAAGATATACCCACTTCCGTATATATCTCTAACTAGGGCAGAAGCAGTCGACTGGAAGAAGAAGAAAAGAAGAAGAAGAAGAAGAAGAAGAAGAAGAAGAAGAAGAAGAAGAAGAACTGTATTAATGACTAAAACTCTCAGTGGGTGGAGCTCCTAGACAAGGTCCCCACAGGCTTCACGCCGATCTTGCTTGTCGGTTGATATCCCTTTGGACCTCTTCCTGTGAACTGTACAGCTCCGCCTCCCATTTGGTGTGCTCCGTAATTTCTGTGTTCTTATTTTGTGTACATGCCTTGCAGGCCCATGAAATGTGGTCGAGGGTTGGAATTAAAAAATTAAATTATGGGGTTTAACGTGCCAAAACCACTTTCTGATTATGAGGCACGCCGTAGTGGAGGACTCCGGAAATTTCGACCACCTGGGGTTCTTTAACGTGCACCTAAATCTAAGTATACGGGTATTTTCGCATTTCGCCCCCATCGAAATGCGGGAGGGTTGGCATGCCCCCACACCATGGGCATGTGTCCGCATATCTTTCTGGGTAAATTATATGGAGTATGTGCAGGTTGTTATCTATATAGGTTTGCAGCTTTCTCCATATAACCTGTTCTTCCTTACTCAGATTCTTATGTGGAGGTGGTAGTTTCATTCTATTCCCTCTGTAATAGTTGAAAATTGCAGAGTATGTCTGGTCAGTCGGGATAAGATCGCCTGGAGAGAAATTCAAACAGGCACCTTTACCAACCTATACATACCAACAAAATTCACCCTACACGACATGCAGACAAATGCCCCTGGTGCAACATGAAACCCACCCTCTATCAGGCTACAAGGGAATGCTAGAAAGCAAATGCGATACCAGTAATTACAAACCCAAATGCGGAGCTATGGGAGGCACTACTGGCCAGCGACCGCCGCGAAGACCAAATCGGTCTAGTGCAGCGATCTCGCAAGACGGCTCAGACCAACGGAGCCCCGGTCTGAGGGAATCTACCGTGCTGAGCCCAGCTGGGAACAGAAGCATCAAGACTGAAGATCCCGACGGGAAGCCCCGCAACACCTACGTAAATAGAGCCAAATAAAGTTTTACAACAGCAACAACAACACCCCCTATGGGGGATTGCAAAGAAATAGTTGATAGGTGCAAACATTGCATTGCAATTGTGTTGTATTCCACCAGGTTTCCCGTCATGGTAGCAGTTGCATGTAGCAAGCTGGACCTGGTTAACTCAAGCAGGCTAGGTGACTATTTGTCACCGCCTCGTTTCAAAGGGGATGCCAATAAATCATCATGATCATCAACAGCATCGTATCGCGCCATGGTTCAATGGATGTGACATGTGCGCCGCGTAGTCTCGATGACTGTGTTTAGTCTTGGGCACACGTTTTGGCGCCTCCTCGAAAGGTACGAACCGCTGATGAAGAAGCAAATCGTAGAGCTATCGCCGCTGCAACCAAACAACGTCGGGCTCAGCAGACCGCTGTGCAAAGGGCAGCACAAGCCGTAGCTCACCGTCGATGCCGGGCGGACAGTTCAGATCGTTCTCGTGAAAACGACGCTAAGAGACTCCGCCGCCTCGACTGCGTGCTGAAAATGGCGCGTGCTGCTGTGCGTGCTGCGAGAATGGAGCTCCTATGGAACCGCTCCTCCAGCTTACGCTGTGACTGTGCTGGGTGTGCCACGCAGGCCTGCGACTTCTTTGTTTTACCGGTCTGACGAAGGTGGCAGCGTGGGGCCAATGGAGCAAACGGCAATTAAAGAAATTCTAATTCTCTAAGGTAACACACCCAAACGAAATTTTCAATAAATGAAGAAGGTGTGTGGGACAGATGCCTCATTGTATGATGTGGTTAAGTATGGGCATCGGTGGTTCAAATGCGGAAGAAAGTTGGTCGAAACGGCACAGACTCCCGCTCGACCTCTTTCGCACAATCACTGATGATGTCACTGTAACAAAAGTGTAGGCCCCTATATATAACATCACCGTATAACGGTTCAAGAACATGATAAAAAAGTTCAAGATTAGCGTAGGGTCCATGGAAATATTATTCAGGAACATCAGCAGATGCGAAACGTCAGCGGGTTGGATTCCTTGCTTGCTTTTTTATTTTCACAAGAATGGCGGAGTGACCTGCCACCGTTAACGTCTGGTCAAGTGATTTGAAAAGCAAGATTGCTTTTTTGTACGATTGAGTGCGCTGGCAGAAACATGGGTTCCTTATTAGGACCGGGAAACTAAATCTCAGCGTAGAATTTGCAGGCACCTTACAACTCACCGCCCCACAAGAAGGCATGTGTGCATGCAACCGGCTACTAGCAAGGTGATGATGACAGTTTTTGGGACCAGCAAGGAGTGTCTATGACCGATTTCCTGCCGAGCGGCGCCACCATAACAGCGATCTATAATGCTAACGTACTGATAAAATTAAGGGAAGCCATCAGCAGGCATGTCATGATGTCAGAAGGCATCCTGATCTTGCAGATAATGCATCTGCTCACAAGTCGCAGGTTGCGCAAATGGCAGCATGTACGCTCCTGCGGATACGAAATCCTTCGTCGTCCACTGTATTCTCCCAACCATGCACCCTCAAATTTCTGCATCTTTGCATCTACGAAGCTATTTTGAAAAGCAGGCAGTTCCTTTACGGTGAAACGCTCATCTCCGAAGTCAAGCGATGGCACCAAGGCCGACCTGAGGACTTCTACGAGTAAAAGAGTCGTATCCTCAGCTTCACAAAACGTTGGCAGTAGTGTGTGGCTCTCGGTGGCAGCTATGTAGAAAATGAGAAAGAAATTTGGCAACTTCCATGCTTTTCCACCCACAAGAAGTGGGTCAGGGGAAATGTTTACTCCGTAGAAATTAAATATGACCACCCTGTACAGTGACATGCCGACCTACATTCACACGCTTCGGCGGGCGTGCTCAGGTGTAACTCGGCAGTTGCAGAGGCGGATGCGGATAGTTCCTGCGGCACTGCGCTGCGGTGCTCGCACATTAAAAAGAAGTGGCGGGAAAATAGAGGAGCGCCTCGTCTTCCCAGGAGGCTGCTTCGCTCGGCGACGCGGCCTATAAACTGCCACCGACTGTCGCACTACGCTGACTATTATACTGCGTCCCATAAAGCCTATAGCAAGGAGGCGGTTGGATGAAGTGATCGAGCGTTCGTTGGGTAAACGGGAACACGGCGTGTACATACGGCAATGGCACGCCTCAGTTTGCATTCTTTCATGAATGAGTTAATTTCGTTTACACAAGGAGGAAGAGTGGGGTACTGGATATGAGTAGCGCCCTATATTCCAATGTGTCGCTCTGCACGCCTGCATACAAGCCCGTGGAACTGTCTTCTCCTCCTCGCCTCATGGCATGGCGATGATGGAAAGTACAGAGAGGACGTGCAGTGTTGCGGCTCCATTCATTTTGACTTCAGAAGATGTTTGCGCAAGGCAGGCCTTATGAGAAAATGAAAGGAGTCGCGTTTCGTACACGTATATACTACAGGGTATTTATTTTTTACTTTAGTTGCATCATTCTTTTCTTTAATTCGGGGCATGAGTAATTATTATGCAATTGTCCAAATTGTACCCTAGAGATAAGGATTAGTTTGCTTAATTACTACAGAAATAATGAAATTACCTTGATTAGGTCTATTAATAATTCATATTATAGCCTAGTGCATTAGAACAGCTTGGAAGCCATACTCGACACTATCTAGCAGAACGATGAATTTTTTTCATCATCATCATCGGCCTAGTTACGCCCACTGAAGGGCAAAGGCCTCTCCCATACTTCTCCAACTACCCCGGTCATGTACTAATTGTGGCCATGTTGTCCCTGCAAACGTCTTAATGTCATCCGCCCACCTAACTTCCTGCCGCCCCCTGCTACGCTTCCCTTCCCTTGGAATCCAGTCCGTAACCCTTAATGACCATCGGTTATCTTCCCTCCTCATTACATGTCCTGCCCATGCCCACCCCCCCCCCATTTCTTTTTCTTGATTTCAACTAAGATGTCATTTACCCGCGTTTGTTGCCTCACCCAATCTGCTCTTTTTCTTATCCCTTAACGTTACACCCATCATTCTTCTTTCCATAGCTCGTTGCGTCGTCCTCAATTTCAGCAGAACCCTTTTCGTAAGCCTCCAGGTTTCTGCCCCATATGTGAGTACTGGTAAGACACAGCTGTTATACACTTTCCTTTTGAGGGATAATGGCAACCTGCTGTTCAAGATTTGAGAATGCCTGCCAAACGCACCCCAGCCCATTCTTATTCTTCTGGTTATTTCAGTCTCATGATCCGGATCCGTGGTCACTACCTGCCCTAAGCAGATGTATTCCCTTACCACTTCCAGTGCCTCGCTACCTATCGTAAACTGCTGTTCTCTTTCGAGACTGTTAAACATTACTTTAGTTTTCTGCAGATTAATTTTCAGACCCACCCTTCTGCTTTGCCTCTCCAGGTCAGTGAGCATGCATTGCAATTGGTCCCCTGAGTTACTAAGCAAGGCAATATCATCAGCGAATCGCAAGTTACTAAGGTATTCTCCATCAACTTTTATCCCAAATTCTTCCCACTCCAGGTCTCTGAACACCTCCTGTAAACATGCTGTGAATAGCATAGGAGAGATCGTATCTCCCTGTCTGACACCTTTCTTTATTGGGATTTTGTTGCTTTCTTTGTGGAGGACTACGGTGGCTGTGGAGCCGCTATAGATATCTTCCAGTATTTTTACATATGGCTCATCTACACCCTGATTCCGTAATGCCTCCATGACTGCTGAGGTTTCGACTGAATCAAACGCTTTCTCGTAATCAATGAAAGCTGTATATAAGGGTTGGTTATATTCTGCACATTTCTCTATCACTTGATTGATAGTGTGAATATGGTCTATTGTTGAGCAGCCTTTACGGAATCCTGCCTGGTCCGTTGGTTGACAGAAGTATAAGGTGTTCCTGATTCTATTTGCGATTACCTTAGTAAATACTTTGTAGGCAACGGACAATAAGCTGATCGGTCTATAATTTTTCAAGTCTTTGGCGTCCCCTTTCTTATGGATTAGGATTACGTTAGCGTTCTTCCAAGATTCCGGTACGCTCGAGGTTATGAGGCATTGCGTATACAGGGTGGCCAGTTTCTCTAGAACAATCTGACCGCCATCCTTCAACAAATCTGCTGTTACCTGATCCTCCCCAGCTGCCTTCGCCCTTTGCATAGCTCCTAAGGCTTTCTTTACTTCTTCTGGCGTTACCTGTGGGATTTCGAATTCCTCTAGGCTATTCTATCTTCTACTATCGTCGTGGGTGCCTCTGGTACTGTATAAATCTCTATAGAGCTCCTCAGCCATTTCAACTATCTCATCCATATTAGTAACGATATTGCCGGCTTTCTCTCTTAACGCACACATCTGATTCTTGCCTATTCCTAGTTTCTTCTTCACTGTTTTTAGGCTTCCTCCGTTCCTGAGAGCCTGTTCAATTCTATCCATATTATACTTCCTGATGTCCGCTGTCTTACGCTTGTTGATTAACTTAGAAAGTTCTGCCAGTTCTATTCTAGCTGTAGGGTTAGAGGCTTTCATACATTGGCGTTTCTTGATCAGATCTTTCGTCTCCTGCGACAGCTTACTGGTTTCCTGTCTAACGGCGTTACCACCGACTTCTATTGCGCACTCCTTAATGATGCCCATGAGATTGTCGTTCATTGCTTCTACACTAAGGTCCTCTTCCTGAGTTAAAGCCGAATACTTGTTCTGTAGCTTGATCCGGAATTCCTCTAGTTTCCCTCTTACCGCTAACTCATTGATTGGCTTCTTGTGTACCAGTTTCTTCTGCTCCCTCCTCAAGTCTAGGCTAATTCGAGTTCTTACCATCCTATGGTCACTGCAGCGCACCTTGCCGAGCACGTCCACATCTTGTATGATGCCAGGGTTAGCGCTGAGTATGAAGTCGATTTCATTTCTAGACTCACCATTCGGGCTCCTCCACGTCCCCTTTCGGCTAACCCGCTTGCGGAAGAAGGTATTAATTATCCGCATATTATTCTGTTCTGCAAATTCTACTAATAACTCTCCCCTGCTCTTCCTAGAGCCTATGCCATATTCCCCCACTGGCTTGTCTCCAGCCTGCTTCTTGCCTACCTTGGCATTGAAGTCGCCCATCAGTATAGTGTATTTTGTTTTGACTTTACCAACGCCGATTCCACGTCTTCATAAAAGCTTTCGACTTCCTGGTCATCATGACTGCATGTAGGGGCATAGACTTGTACCACCTTCAATTTGTACCTCTTATTAAGTTTCACAACAAGACCAGCCACCCTCTCGTTAATGCTATAGAATTCCTGTATGTTACGAGCTATTTCCTTATTAATCAGGAATCCGACTCCTAGTTCTCGTCTCTCCGCTAAGCCCCGGTAGCACAGTACGTGCCCGCTTTTTAGCACTGTATATGCTTCTTTTGTCCTCCTAACCTCACTGAGCCCTATTATATCCCATTTACTACCCTCTAATTCCTCCAATAACACTGCTAGACTCGCCTCACTAGATAACGTTCTAATGTTAAACGTTGCCAGGTTCAGATTCCTATGGCGGTCTGTACGGAGCCAGGTATTCTTAGCACCCTCTGCTGCGTCACAGATCTGACCGCCGCCGTGGTCAGTTGCTTCGCAGCTACTGGGGACTGAGGTCCGGGGTTTGATTGTTGTATTCATATAGGAGGTGGTGGCCAAGTACTGCACCAGGGTGGCCAATCCTGCTCTGGTGAGAGAGTGCGTTACCGGTTCTGGTCACCGGGATCAGGCCGCACTCCAGGCCTGTTTGTGCAATTTTCGCAACACACGGTTTTTTTTTTGTATTTTCCAGTGGAGAATTGCGCAGCACCGGGATTTGAACCACGGTCCTCTTGCACGGGAGGCGGATACTCTACCGTCCCCGCAGGAGTTAAATTAAAAAATTAAATTCTGGGGTTTTACGTGACAAAACCACTTTCTGATTATGAGGCACGCCGTAGTGGAGGACTCCGGAAATTTCGACTACCTGGGGTTCTTTAACGTGCTCCTAATTCTAAGTACACGGGTGTTTTCGCTTTTCGCCCCCATCGAAATGCGGCCGCCGTGGCCGGGATCCGATCCCGCGACCTCGTGCTGAGCAGTCTAACACCATAGCCACTGAGCAACCACGGCGGGTCCCGCAGGAGTTGTACGCCTCATTTAACCTACAGTGGTGCCCTATTTGATCAGTCAAGGTGGACCAATCTGAGCTCGGTTATACCGCACGGATGGCACTCGGCTAGAGAACCTGGTATTTATGACCTGCACATGTGTGGCCATACATAATTGAGGATATATATAATTCTTTTTTTTAGGAGGGTTCCCGTACAGTGATAAAATAAAGGAAAATACATTAAAAGGAAAGAAAAAAGAAGAAAGAAAGGTGGGGGGAAAAGGAACATAACTGGTGATTTGAACTCGCGACCCTTGGATGTTGCCCGTAAAGATAGCTCAGTCGGTTCGTTCGTCAGACCCCAGGTTACTTTCAAGCACCATAGCTCCTGTTCCAAACCTCATACTTACGTGAAAAGGGACTGATGTTGTCCGCGATAGTCGATTTTTGCTATTACGAGTGGTTGGAAGGCATACTGTCTTGGAAAAATGGCCGCCCGAGGAGAAGAGCGAACTCGAGCGGCTTTAGAGACTAGGAAAACTGCGTTAAAATATTTAGACTTGAGGGAAAGCTTCGTTAACAAACTATAACACGGCAATCAGCACTCGAATACTACGAGAGAAATTATTGAGACGTGGAAAATTCCCTTGAAATAAATATGGTTTGCGAGACAAATGCTTGTAAGTATTGAACCTCTTAAAAGATGAGGGGAATATGCGCTCACCGAGAGGGCATCGTCCGCACGAGACCACCACCAGGCACCTTACTGAGACGTGGAGGGCTCTGCGGCCGGAACAAAGCCTCCCTTCTCCGCCGGCCAAGAGGGGAAAACGCGCTTTCCGATCGCTCAAGGTTGCGCGGACACAGTATAACTCTAGCGTCTAGGAAAAGCTTAAACAGGTGCGAGGGCGGCACGCATAGCGTGGGAAGCTAGCCGCCAGAATAGCTGTCTCAAGGACTGCTGCTGACGAGGGCGAAATACCTTCGTGTAATTATAATAACCCTAATAGGACTATTTTCGAAAGAAAAAAAGGAAACGGCCCGGAGACTATACTGCGAGAGCTATGACTGATAATTTTCTATATATATATATATATATATATATATATATATATATATATATATATATATATATATATATATATATATATATATTCATCTCATCCATGAGATCGCATGCGCGCGCTGTTGCTTTAGAGCCAGTTTAAGGGCGGAGAAGAAGGAAGGAAGGGAAAGTCTCTGAAGCAAAATTGCAGCGCCGTGGTTTTAAAGCACACCCGTGGTAGAGAAACGGAAGTCGATATAAGCGTGCGTGGCCATGATACGCACACAACAAACTGCCTTAAAATATTTAGACTTGAGGGAAAGCTTCGTTAACAAACGATAGCACAGCAATCAGCACTCGAATATAATTATAACCCTAATAATAATTGTAAATATTCATCTCATCTATGGGATTTAATGCGCGCGCTGTTGCTTTGTCTCTGCGTGTAGTAGTTAAGAGAGCCAGTTTAAGGGCAGAGAAGAAGGAAGGAAAGGAAAGTCTCTGAAGCAAAATTGCAGCGCCGTGGTTTTAAAGCGCAACCGTGGTAGAGAAACGGAAGGCGATATAAGCGTGCGTGGCCATGATACGCACACGACAAACTGCCTTAAAATATTTAGACTTGAGGGAAAGCTTCGTTAACAAACGATAGCACAGCAATCAGCACTCGAATACGACGAGAGAAATTATTGAGACGTGGAAAATTCCCTTGAAATAAATATGGTTTGCGAGACAAATGCTTGTAAGTATTGAACCGCTTAAAAGATGAGGGGGAATATGCGCTCACCGAGAGGGCATCGTCCGCACGAGACCACCACCAGGCACCTTACACCAGGCACCATTTTTTTATAAATGGTTTATTGTGGGAGCTACACGAACAACTATTTCACATTCACAGTCTCGCTGAAACCGAAACTGGCTCAGTGAAATAGCGCCTATAGCTTCGATGTCACCCGAGGCCGACGTCGTAGCTACTGCCAGTTGACACCACCGCGACCTTCAGTTCCCGCAAAGTAGAAGGGGCCGTAGCCCGGCGCGTACGCAGGCATCAGCAACGGAGCACCGTACACCGTCGAGCCAGGAAACTGAGCCGTGTACGGGTAGGGCTGCTGGGGCCAGAAGCCCGGCTGAGGTGGCGTCGCTAGCTGGGAATACGACGATGTCGCGGCTTGCGGCCACGGAGGCGGTGGGTACGGGGTCAGCCGCATGTTGAGCGGTGCCCGATGCAAGACGCCAGGGTTCTGCGGAATTGGTTGCGGCAACTCGTACCTAGAGTGTGCCCCGTTCCATTCCTGGATGTGGAGGTGTTGTGAGCTCGCCGCAGCAGCGTGCTGCTGCATTGCGGCGATCGGGGACTGCTGCTTACGGTAGTGGTGGAACGCAGCCATCTTGTCGGCCTTCTTCTCAAGAGCCCGTTTCCGGGCGTCGTCTTCTTGCAGCACCTTTTTGAGCTGCACGAAGAGCTTGTGTTTCTCCTCCTTGAGCGTGACGAGCTTCTTCTCCGCCTGCTGCAGCTGATCGCGGATCTCCTCCAGCGTCACCTCGTCCTGGCGACGCTTCTTTTCCTGCTCGCCTCGTACTCGCTCATTGGAAGCATCGGCTTCCTGTTCCTGCTTTTGCTTTTCGCGCTGCCGCATGATGTGCTTCTTGAGAGCGGCCCACATGGCCGGGTTCTTCTTGGGATGTTCCAACGGCACTGGCATGACGATCGCACGGTCGCGTGGCGGCGGCGTCGATGACTGGGACAGGGACCCGCACTCAGTCGGCGATGGTAGCTCGCCCACTTTCTTCAGCTTTCGTGCGCGCATGGTCGACATCCCGAAGACAACGCGACAGATAGAAACCTCAACTTCCTCTTTAGAGCGCAAAAAATACTGATGATGTCAGTGCCACTGCGAGCTTCTAAGTGGGAATGAGCGAACAAAAGAACTACGGCTTTTATCAGACGCTTTCCCCGCCTAGTGTCTTTTTTGAGGCAGATATAGTACTTCACTGAATTAAACAAAAACATCGTCGCAAAACTTCGTGAAACTGCTCTGTGATGCTTCCAAGCATGAATAAAAAACACGACATTCTTATCTTGAGTAAGCTGAGCTTCTTTTTCATCATCTTCTTCTTCTCTCCTCTTATAACGGCTAGTCTATGGAATTGGGGTGCGGAACGCTGTTACCGTTTGAAGTGTTTCAAAAGTAATGAAAGCGGGGGCCACATACTTAGTGCAATAACATCGAGTTTATTTCCTCTGTGCATAAAGAAAATGGACAACTAACAGTATGTCCTTTATAGCACGCCATGGCATGAACCTTGTTTGCATCTTTATAAATGTGGCAGTCGGGAGTATAATAAGCTTTCTACCTCACATTGCATTGGTGTAAATTAAGGTTAATGCGCTATAGAAAAAAAAACACTCAACTGATGAACAAGAATGGAGTACAACCTAAGGGAGCATTCCCGTTCAACGAACTGATGTCAAAAGAAAGTTCGTTGCTTTGAGTGCTGTTCGGTATCTCGAGACTGCTCGTACTCCTCTGACGACCAGAGTTGTCCTTACTTAAAAAAATAATAAATAAGAAAATCTGGGTTATTACCTACCTAACCCTAATCTGATTATGAGGTACGCCATAGTAGGAGACTCCACGTTAATTGGGACTCCCCTGGCGTTCTTTGACGCGCACCTAAATGTAAACACACGAGCGCTTTCGCATTTAGTAGTCATCGTAATCGGACCACCGCAGTTCCGTGATTGGAGCCGTGATCTCAAACTTAGCAGTGCGACGCCATAGCCACTAAGCTACCGCGATGCGTATGGCAATCTTAGCGTATATTTCCCCTCTATAGGTGCGAGCACTGTCAAGCGTTTTAAGCGGCAAAATCACGCTTTTAGCGGGCAGTGCAGCTCTTAGCAGACGACGACGCGAACGGCGGACTGTTAAAAGGAACATAACAGAGGGACACTAAATTGAGCTTGTATTAGTGAAGTGCGTTTCTGCGATCGCGAAACGGCCTCTGTTACCGTCAGAAGAGGCTTGGTAGGCCGGAGGAGACGCATAGTGCAAACGCAGGCGGTGAAGCCGTCATAAAGGAGTGCGCACGAACTTGGCATGACGTCATGCATGTTGACAGCGTTCGCTCTTGTCTATAGTTAATCCCTGATCGATAAGAAAAAGAAAAGAGAAAAGACAAATGATCGACCTTCATTTCCTTCGGCAGCCTTTTCCCGCCAGTTGAATGAAAATAGGATTTGTGCCCTTTAATGATCCTAGCGGACATTTAGTGCAAAATGTCTTTAGCTGAATAATAATGCCTCTAGCGTCGCTTCAGCGGACTAGAAATAAGCGCTATGCGTATCTTACTATACATTCGTGAAGAACTAGCAAGTGTGCGTCAGTTGGCCTTAGGATAGAGCTAGAGAGTGGAGAATAAATCATCAGCTCCTGCAGGGTGCATGTAACGCTCTGTCTGTTTTTACCTCCTTTTTACTACATATTTCTGGCGCTCTTTCAAGTTTAAAATTTGTGAATTTGGCGTCAACGGGTATTGACACACTGACACCAGAAGGAGGCGTCGTTTCATCGTTAGACAACACTTCGCATAGGATTGATTCCCACATGGCCTGAGATCTGTGTTAACATTTAAGTGTAGAAATGCGCTGTAAAGAAAGCAAGACTACGATAGACGACACCGCTCCCTTCGTTGGCGCCGCCATTTAAAAGGCATGTGCATTCCCAGAGAACCATTTATGTCCCATAGGTTTCCATGGAACATCATATTTTAGAGATTGCACACATGCTATAGATATCTATATTTCACCAAACAACATTACAAATACGTCTTTTGGATAATATAAGTCCCATCCATTTCATGTTGCTCTAACGTTGAAAGGATGTCGGAGCTGGACATAAGCGGCCTCTAATAGATGCTCCTTTTTGGTATGCATGAGGTTCAAAGAACGTCTAATGGTTCTTTCCTGTTAACGTTATAATGAGCTGCGTACCTGCAAGTGCCACAGCAGATGTACTACCGAACACAAATGAAATGCGATCAGCAGAGCGTGTGACCGAAGCAGGACTGAAAACACTATGCGGCATCGGCCAGCCATCATTGTACACATGCACGCGCATACAGTTTCGACGCGGAATGCGGGGATGCTTGCCTTACTGCGATTTAGTCGCCTGTATTTTGTTTGAAACTTGCATTGTCACTCCGCCATTGCAGTGCCATTCGTATCTGCGATTACCGTTAAGGTGGCTAGCACTGTTGTTGCTCCTCCAGTGCAATACATTTTTGGGAGTATTCAAATTACGAATAGACAATGGCAGCTTTGATGGTGCTAACAACAGCAAAGCAACGGACGTTAGTAATCTGGGTACATGCCAGCTATATCAAGCTACAGATGCGGCGATGGTGCTATCGCCACCATAACTGTGTACTGCCGGGTGGGAATGCCACTGCCTCAGAGAGGTGAGAAAACAACTTTCGGACAAAATAAAGGTGACGTTTATTGCAGTAGGGTGAGCAGCGCTGCACTCAACATGAGGAGCACATGCCCACGCACGTGCGCAATGACTGCTTGACAACATGCGCTGTATGTTTAGTAAGGCTTTTTCCACACGCTCCGCTGCACACATTTCATATTTCCTCCATAGTACATCTGCTGAGGCACACTAACGCCACTGTTACCAGTTGTGTCGGCAATAGCTGGTGACGTTGTTTGAAATGTTTTAACGCGACAGCGTCGAGAAGCCCGTGTCGCAGATATCCGGCGCCATTGTCAGATGGGAAGAGGACTTGGCGTCCGGAGGCGCCGCGGCCCAGAGCTCACGTGTGCTCATCAACCCAACATCATTGGATACATTGACCCCGGCGCTCTCCCTCTACCCGGGCTGACTGGGCGGGGGGCTTTGGTTCGGCGAAGATAACCGGCGTCGGCGTCCCGCGTCGGCGTTGGATGTCGCTTGGGGAAAAGGAAGTTCGAGCCAAATTCCGAACCACGCATGCCCAACCCCTTCTCTACCACCAAAGTTGCTCATACCTTGCCTTTCATTCATTACAAAGTTATTCCTCAGAACTTTCAGAACGGCAACCCACAAACAAACGCAATGAAAAAAAGAAAAAAATTACCGACGATTACGTTACTTCCTAATGCGAAATTTGAGCGCAGCAAATAAGCTGTTTCACCTTTTGGATAGATTGAGGCAAAGAAATCGAGCAACACATGTATGCGCTATCACATAATTTTTTTTATTTTTCACACGTATTCCTTTAACAAAGACTCCACTAACAGTTCTTGACAGTCATGAAGGAAGCTTTGTGGTCGGAGAAATAGACTGATATATGTTCGACTTGGTACACCAATGCTTGATTCTCAAAGACGAGATCTATACAAGTGCCTCGCGAGGTTGTCACAGCCGTGGGGGAAGCAGAGGCTAAGCGCCGCCGCCGAGAAGACCCTGCCGTTCGCGCCGCCGAAGCGGAGGCTCATCGCCGCCGTCGAGAGCAACCAGCAGTAAGCGAGGCTGAAGCAGAAGCTCATCGCCGCCGCCGAGAAGACCCTGCAGTTCGCGCCGCCGAAGCGGAGGCTCATCGCCGCCGTCGAGAGCAACCAGCAGTAAGCGGAAGCGGAGGGGGGCGGCGTGTACACCCAGCGGCAAACGATGGGGGCAGAAGCGCGCGCAGCAAGCGGACAACACGATAAAGGGAGGAGGGAAGAGATAGCAGCGACTGACTGATGCCGCTGACGGCGATAGTGAGTCAACCCCAGCTATCCGCCACACAAGAACAGGGGGGGGGGGACCCTTTCCTCCTCTTTCTGCATGGCGGCGACGGTGTTCTATGCAGTCACGTTATCTTGACTCTCTAGCGGCGTCAGCGGCATCCAGCGGTATCAGTCGGTCGCTGCTAGCGCTGGGGGGATGAAAGGGGGGCGGAGCTGGTTACGAGGCCGACGACGACGCCGACGACGACGCCGACGACGACGCGAAACCCAGGAACGGACGCCAAAGAGCTGCGCTCTAAAACACCGACAGCGCATGTCCTATACGTTAGCTCTTCTCAGACTGAAATATTAAAAGTGCGAAACAATAACAGGAGATCCACCAAAGCAAGACGCCGCGTTTCTACCGGGAAGCTCGCCTTCGTGCATAGCGTTGGCAGCCAGCGTTTCCGGGTAAAGGTTACGCTTACATCAGCTGCAGTTACCGGGAAGCATGAAAACCACTGAGGGGTCTTCGAGCGCTATCGCGTTCCACACTTAAAGGCGAAGCTCAAGCGTGCTCCAATATTTTGTTAACATATTTAAGCGTGTAAGTGTGAAAATATAAATTGCAGCACTCATGAGGTATCTTTATTATTAGTGTGATATCCTTAAATGGCTCATGGGTAGGGAAATCTGATGTCCGGCGTTATGGCACCAAAAGTCAATGGCGCCAAAATAAGGGCTCGAGGCCTCGACCTTGGGTGTCAAAAGGGGAGAAGCGAATTAACGTACACTTCATTAAGATAGCGTTAATTAGGGCACTCTAAACTCCGACCTCTGGATGCGAGTCGAGCCCACATGGATATATGGGCAAACCAGCCAGATCTCCAAGTAGGATTCCAATTGACATCATTAAGATCGAGAGTGTAGCCCACAACGTTTGGAGGGAGTCAGACCTTCGTCCGACGGTGGGAGTCAAACACACGACCTTTGGTGTTAATTAAGCCAAATTTAAGGCAGTCGGACTCATTACCCAAAATGGAGATAAGGGCGAACCGGCCACATCTCCAACTTGGATTCAAGTTGACATGGCTAAGGTCGAGAGTCGAACCCACTGCTTTTGGCGAAGTTAACTAATATAGAGATAATGAAATCATTCGAACCCACGACATTTCGCATTAATTAGGAAAATTTTAATTAACGCACAGCTAATTATGGTGGAGTCGATTAAGGCACTCGAACCCATGACCTCTGGTGGGAGAAAACAAGTAATAGGAAATGCATTCGAATGAGAATGACAAGTAATTTAGTGAATGTCTCATGAGTGCCCAGGCTTTTACCTTCATTTCGTATGCTAAAGTGACTGTCAACATTTATTTATAGTCCTAGCGCTAATCAAAATGTGAAAACTCGGCTCACAATATTGTAGATCTGTGTTTTGATCCCTATGAATTATTACAAATCCTGCAATGTCTGCATGAAAAAAAATGAGTTCAGTTAGCACTAGGTAAAACACGCACGTGAGACTCACAATGTCATATCAACGTTACTTTTTATTATATGATCGATAAAGCTTTATTGAAAAAATGATCGGCATGCAGCAGGTACATGTATGAAAATATTCTTTGCAAATTCTAGCTGTATACAATCAGGTGAAACGTGCATCTAAAAAACCATAAAGCACGTCAATAAAAATTCTTGAAAATTCAACTTGACTAAAACAAAAGTAATGCGAAAACAGTCTTAACACTCATATTATGACTAGGAGTCACGATGCCACAGTTTTGTTTAAAATAATAAAACTGATTAATAGGAGGTAATAACATCGTATACGAATGAATGACCTGCATGCCAGCACCCGCTTCTAGGGCCACAAGATTCAATATTGAAAGCCAGTACTTTTTAGCTATATATATATATATATATATATATATATATATATATATATATATATATATATATATATATATATATATATATATATTAAAAGAAAATCGACACAAGCAGAATCCCGAGATCTAATATTCATCTTGATAAGTAACTTGCTCAGGCAGCTTCTTACACCACGAAAGTGCCAAAAACATAATGCTGCTACACAGTTCGAGATAAGCATTACAAATGACAGACAACTCTGGTACTTGAAGAGGAGCGCTAGAAGCCAAGCGATAAAAACATGTCTGAAAGTGAACTATCAAAACGTTTCCCTGAGTACATTTCTATAGGCGCTCCGCAAGGCGAACAAACGTACCACAAACAGTACTCAAAAGCACAGTTCTAAATTTCAGTACGGAACTGCTCCTCCTTGAGCCTTCGGCCTTGTATATACGCACTTCGTTCATGGTCCTTGGTCCTTGGTCCAATGAAGCACACTTCATGCTGCTCGCGGGCGGTAAATTACCATGCACTTGCGTTGAGGCGCGGGCTGATTTGATATCGATGGCGATGTGAAGCGAAAGATATTGCGAGTTCAAGCTTGCTTTTTCTTTATAATCTGTCCGAATATATCAGCCAGTTAAAGATCACATATTTCTAACAGTCTACTAATAGTTACAATTGCTAAAGAAAGCATTTATGTATGAGAAAAAAATGACGTAACCGAAATCGGAAGTTTTGGTTTTAGACGCGTGGTGTCCAGCAGTGCGTGCATAGGTCGCGCGAAATGGCTACTGATAACCACGAGCAAAACGAGAACAAGGGGAAAGCGGGAGCCAACGTTTCCACAAGTGGACTTGTCTTTTTCAAAAGACAAGTCCACTTGTCGAAACTTTGGCTCCCGCTTTCCCCTTGTTCTCGTTCTGCTCATGGTCTTGAATTTCCATCTCCCGCCTTCACCCTGTTTTCCCTACTGATAATCATGTTACAAAAAATAAATGGAGACATAATTAGAATTCTCGGCTTTAATACTTCAACTTGAATTTTTTCAAAATGAACAGATGGGTAGTTCGCAATTCAGGAATGCGTTCTCTCTCTCGTACAGGGGCGTAGCCAGGGGGGGGAGGGCTTATGGGGCTTCAGCCCCCCCCCCCCCGAAATTTTTTCGTGCTGTCCATGCACCGCCCACCCAACCAATCCCCGGTGCCGGAAATCATTCTGAATTTTCTCTAGAATGTCTTTTTCACGCTCGAAAAGACATTTCAGCGCGAACCTTGCGAACTTGGGCTGGATTTCGCGGCAGCACCCATGCACCGGGAGTCGCATAACGCCTGCATAACGCCAATCAGCCCCAATCGAGCACAATGTTTCAAGGGCGTTCTGATGGCAAACGGGCTCGCCACGGCATCTTGCGGAGGCCGCGGAATCTACGGAGCGCATGGATGTCAATTCCGAAATTTATGGGTGTAAAGTTCTCATAAACTTTTGATGTGAAAGGTGCATTGACATTTCCAAAGTTGTGCTTTAGGTTTTCAATTGCGGAACTTTGTGGGTTTTATGTTACAATAAATATTGGATGCCAAAGATGCATTGTCTTTTCTAAAGTCTTACATCGGACCATACAAAGAGACAAGCCAAATCAACACACTATCAGACAAGTTGACAGAGCCAGCAGCGAGGTCGGACGAGATGAAGCTTTGTGGTGGTTCATTTGCGCCGTCCATGGCACATAAAAAAATATAAACATTTTTTTTTGTTCACCTACGCCAAAGCATCCGTGTCAAGACACTAAAGTCAGCCAAGATAACTACGTTCTTATTTATTTTTTCTACTTGGACTTTTATTAGTCAGGACACTTTGAGCCTCTTCAATTCTTTTGCCCTCGCTACCCTACCCGCGGGCTGCCAGAGGGTTTTTCTCGTGTTGCTCCGACCACCGCGCGGCGCACTTCGGTGAGCGTTCGCTTTTCTCTGGCTGAGTGGATTTTCGCCTGGCAGAGTTTTGGGCACTTTCTGGTAGCAGACGAGAAAAAGAATCTATCGTCGCTCGCCGCCATCACAGTGGGGACTCGACGAATTGCACCGCGTTCGCTTGAGCGCAACCTCTCCGGAAAGTCTTGTCTCGCCAGTGTATGATACCGAGCAGTATGCGTATGGTTCTCGGTGGACCAAGCGTCTCACGTTTTCTTCGATATTCTTTCGGTAGCTACATTAGTTGCCCAAAGTAGGCATTCGATTGTGGCCAACATACTCCGCGCTTTTTCATTTCGGTGCCCCGGCACCACAAAATAAAAAGAAAGACATTGTTGTGGCGCAGCGAATTGTCGTATGGAGAAAGTTCGATTTTGTTACTTCTTTTGCGGACAGTAATGGGCCACGGGACGCTTCAATTGCCGGATAGTCTTATTATATAGTACTGCGATAGCAAGTATATGGACATTGCAGGCGCATTCCTGCCGTTGCCGTCCCCTCATGTTTCGTATAAAGTCCAAGGGCGATAAGATCGTGACCGCGCGCCGCATGCTGTATGTGTGAGTGAAAGCGTAGGGAGGGGAATGGGGGGGGGGATGGATTGCGTGAGACGACGATGGTGGCTCAGTCTTGTGTGCGCAGAAGAGAAAAGCGGGGAGCAAGCACGCCGCCTTCCGTCGCGCGCGATACATTCGGGGGAGTGGATGGAATGGGGGTGGGATCCAGGATTCTGTGAATCTGTGATTGCGCAACATGTTTATTTGCCTTGTTTGACACATTGTATACAGTGACTTTTTTTAGATACGTAGATTTATTGGAGACCTATACGTCTATTTAAATATCTTGTTGCGGGGTTCTGTGTATACGTGCAGTGAACTTTGTTTCCCATGACACTTTTTTGCCTTTTATCAAGCTGTATCTTCGCATTGCTATATTCCATTGTATATTCGCATTTCTAATGAAAGTGAGCCAAGCCACCCGGCGCAATAATTGTTCGGTCGATTATCTGCGAAGCATGCATGTGACAGAGGCATCTCTCTGGTACAAAAGTGACACGCAGGTTTGAGTATCAAGGTTGTTTAATGCTCTCATACACTGGGTTGAATATGGTTGCAGGAATAATGGACGCTCTAAATGTTGAGTAGCATGGTGCCCTGAGGTTTTTGACCGCTGAAGGTATTTCCCAAAAAAGAAATTAGTCACCGTATGGCTGCTGTGTACGTTGAACATTGCATTTCATTGGCCACTGTGAAGCGTTCGAGCAAACGGTTCAAAGGAGGACGTGAAAGTTGCAAAGACGATCCAAGGCCAGGCCAAAACCATCGTGCAATCACCCCTAACGAAATTGCAAAGGTTGATGAGCTGATGAGACAAGAACGGAGGATAAACTTCGATGAACTGGCAGAGCGTGTGAACATCAGTCACGGTTCGGTTCACGCCATAATTCATGAACATCTCGGTTATCCGTTCTTGAGTGCGCAATGGTTGCCCAAGATTTTGAACTACCGCCAGAAGACGGAGAAGTTCAGCGCTGCCTTGGCTCATCTGATCCGGTATCACGATAAGGGTGACGGGGGACGAACTATGGTGCCACTTCTACGAGCCTGAATCACGACAGCATAGCTTACAGTGGAAACATTCGAATTCCCCACCCCCAAGAAAGGAAAGGCCGTCATTTCCGCCGGAAAGGTTTTGTTGACTTTTTTTTTTCGATCGTCAGGGGCCATTACTGATAGAATTTGCTAAATCTTGAGAGATTATCAATTTGTTTCGTTATTGTAAAACGCCAGATCGGCTGCGTGTCACAATCATGAACAAACTACGTGGAAAATTGACGAATGGGGTCATCTTGTTCCACGACAATGCCGTCCCCACGTCGCTGATGTGGTTATACGAAACCGGCAATGTTAAAGTAGGAAGCGCTGCAACATCCGCCATACAGCCTAGACCTGTCGCCATGCGACTACCACTTTTTGGAGGATTTGAAAAAACAGCTCAAGCGAACCAGATTCGTGTCGGACGATGACGTGAAAGAGCCAGTTGCAGACTTTTTGAATCAGCAACCCAAGGAATTTAATGAGACGGGAATCACGCGACTCGTTAAGCAACGGGACAAATGTCTAAATGATCATGGAGACTACTTTTAAATAAGGTACCCCGTTTGTCATATATTCGCATTGGTTCACTTTCATTTGACTCGCCCTCGTTTATTTTGCAGAACTCCTGCTTTTTATGCGTGCTCTCTGTTGCGGCTATAACTTCGGTGCAATTACTCACAATACACGACCGGTGAAAGGTGCTCCTGCGTAATACATTGGAAAAAGTGACATCGTCATTGAGATTTTTCACTGGCCCTTGCATATGTACAAGAATCTAAACAAGGTTCCTGAATGACAAAGTTTCATTAGAATATTTGTCCTCAGCTTGTTAATTTAATGGCCTTACATTTTTCATATCAGCGGCATGCACTGCCTTGCTGGTTTCGAACTGATATAGTTCTAAAGTTCGTGTGATATTTTATTTACTTATTAAACAGAGAAAAAACATGGAATCATTGATATCGGTTATTTTGGGCACAATTTTTGGCACATAGAAGTATATCCTTTTATGAAAAAATAAATATTTCACTTGTTTTGATCGTGCGTAGCGTTCAAGAATTTGTTTGCAGCATCTTTAGCAATGACAATGCAGTTATTATTCATGTATTTGATCCCCAGACAAATTGTTTAAGAGAAAGCTTTAGCTCGCGCCCAACTGCGACGCGGCCTATTCAAATACCTGTAAAACGTAGAAGCGCTTTTCTCTGATCACCCACGGATCACTTTTAATGAAATTTGTTGCATTTGAGAGAGAAAGTTAAATTCTAGTGTCTGTTGGAAGCGGAATTTCGATTTATGGCCTGAACATTGTTTAAATATATTGAAAAATCGAAAGCTCCAAAACAAAAAAGAAGTACGGCGTTTACAAACTAATAGCTCTGCATCAAGCACACATGTCCCTTTTCAGTAAACGGCATCTATTATAACAGTCAAAGCGGACAAATTCCGTGTGTCAATTCGTATTTTCCGTGAATTGGTTACGTTGCGTACAAGGATTCTGCGAAAGCCGTATTTCCATAATGCTAAATTTCTGGCGATTCACGTGTAACATAGAAATTTTGTCTGCTGTAGATGTACTATTAGGTGCAATTCACAGAATTGTGATATCATTTTTCATTGCTGAGTTAAATAGTTTTAAACTTGATAATTTAGATTTCTGAAAATTTGCGATTTTGGTGAATTTTAATAAAGAATTGACAACCTAAATGAAAAATTCGAAATGAACAGTCACTAGAATTTAAGTTTTTCTTTTAAATACAACAAACCTTGTCAAATTTGATGCATTGGTTGCCGAGAAAAACGAATTCTCCTTCTACATGTATTTAAATACGAGCTCCCGAGCTAAAGCTTCCTCTTAAGGAGGAAACCGAGCTGCAATGTGAGCCCCCCCCCCCCCCCCCCCCCCGAACGAAATTTCTGGCTGCGCCACTGCTCTGGTAGGATTTCGAACATGCACATAATTGGAAAAAACCAAGTAAATGCCCGGCAACAGTGCTGGAACAGACAATCGCGCGAGTTTTCCTTTCCCATGATCTAATTGTTAGGCATTAGAGGCAATTTGCTTGTATTTCTGCGGCATGGTGCGTTCATCTAGTTACAATGTACGATCAACGTGCGGAAGCTTTGTACGTGCAAGAGAAGTCCAAATCACAAACACATTCGACGTCCTTTGGATGACCCTTGACTGCCATGTACAAGTGGAACATAATATAGATGTAAACTAGACGTCATTAAATGTATAGGATATTTCGTCTTTCTTTGAACGTCCAATGGATATTTGTGGTTTGCAGGATTGTGAGCACAATACCATGACGCCACAACTGCAAGATTCGAGGTCTTCCTACGGGGTCTTTCTAAAATGCCCTGCAGGAATTTAGTTTCATCATTCTTCTTTTACTTAGGGCATGAGTATTTATCATGCAAATGTCCGAAATGTGTCCTCCAAATAAGGATTAGTTTGTTTACTTACTACATAATTATTAAGTTACCTTGATTAGCTCTATGAATTATTTACATTAATGGCTAATTCATTGGAGCAGTTTGAAAGCCATGGTAGACCAGCTAGCCGACAGACGAAATTTTTGAGAAAGGGTTTATTGTGGGAGCTACATGGACAACTATTTCACCTTCACAGATTCTCTGAAACCGAAACTGGCTCAGTGAACTAGCGCCTATAGCTTCGATGTCACCCTGGGCCGACGTCGTAGCTACTGCCAGTTGACACCACCGCGACCTTGAGTTCCCGCAGAGTAGTAGGGGCCGTAGACCGGCGCGTACGCCGGCGTCAGCAGCGGAGCCCCGTACGCCGTCGAGCCGGGAAACTGAGCTGTGTACTGGTAGGACTGCTGTGGCCACAAGCCCGGCTGAGGCGGCGTCGCTTGCTGGGAAGAGGACCATGTCGCGGCTTGCGGCCACGGAGGCAGAGGATACGGTGTCAGCCGCATCTTGAGCGGTGCCCGATGCATGACGCCAGGGTTCTGCGGAATTGGTTGCGGCAACTCGTACGTAGAGTGTGCCCCGTTCCTTTCCTGGATGTGGAGGTGTGGTGAGCTCGCCGCAGCAGCGTGCTGCTGCATTGCGGCGTTCTCGGTCTGCTGCTTATGGTAGTGGTGGTTAAGCGCAGCCATCTTGTCGGCCTTCTTCTCAAGAGCCCTTTTCCGGGCGTCGTCTTCTTGCAGCACCTTCTTAAGCTGGACGAAGAGCTTGTGCTTCTCCTCCTTGAGCATGGCCAGCTTCTTCTCCTCCTGCTGCAGCTCCTCACGGACCTCCTCCAGCGTCATCTCATCCTGGCGACGCTTTGATTCACGCCCGCTTCGTACTGGCTTTGTGGCAGCGTCGGCCTGCTGTTCCTGCTTTTGCTTTTCGCGCTGTCGCATGATGTGCTTCTTGAGGGCAGCCCACATGGCCGGGTTCTTCTTGGGATGTTCCACCGTCACTGGCATGACGGTCGCGCGGTCGCGTGGCGGCGGCGTCGATGACCGGGACAGGGACCCGCACTCAGGCGGCGATCGTGGCTCGCTCGGTTTCTTCAGCTTTCCTGCGCGCATGGTCGACATCCCGAAGACTACGCGACAGATGGATACCTCAACCTCGTCTTGAGAGCGCAAAAAATACTGATGATGTCAGTGCCACTGCGAATTGCCAAGTCGCACTGAGCGAAGAAAAGAACTACGTCTTTTATCGGACGCTTTCACCACCTAATGTCTTTTTTTGAGGTAGATATAGTACTTCAGTGAACTAAACACAAGCATCGTCGCGAATCTTCGTGCAACTGCTCTTTTATGGTTCCAAGCATGAAGAAAAAGCACGATATTTTTATCTTGAGAAAGCTGAGCTTCTTTTTTATCTTCTTCTTCCCTCCTCTTATTATGGCTATTCGATTGAATTGGGGGGCGGAACGCTGTTACCGTTTGAAGAGTTTCAAAATTAATGGAAGCGGAGGCAACATACTTAGGCCAATGAGATCGAGTTTATTTCCTTTGTGCAGAACGAAAATGTGGAGCTAAGAGCATGTCCTTTATAGCACGCCATGGCATCAACCTTGTTTGCATCTTTATAAATGCGGCAGTCGGGAGTATAATAAGCTTTCTAGGCCACATTGCATTTGTGTGAATTAAGGTTAATGCGCTATAGGAAAAAACAACACTCAATTGATGAACCAGAAAGGAGTACATCCTAAGGGAGCACTCACGTTCAACGAATTGATGTCAGAAAGAGAGTTAGTCACTTTCAGCGCTGTTCGGTATCTCGAGACCGCTCGTACTCCTCTGACGACTAGAGTTGTCCTCAATTAAAAGGTAATAATAAATACAAAAATCTGGGATTACGTGCCTAACCCTAATCTGATTATGAGGTACGCCATAGTAGAAGACTCCACGTTAATTTGGAACCCCATGGCGTTCTTTGACGTGCACCTAAATCTAAGTACATGAGCGTTTTTTCTTTGCGCAGTCATGGAAATCCGACCGCCGCAGTTCCGTGACCGGAGCCGTGATCTGAAGTGCAGCAGTGCGACGCCATAGTCGCTAAACTACCGCGACGCGTATGGTAATATTTGCGTATATTTCACCTCTATAGATGCGAGGACTGTCAAGCGTTTTAAGCGGCAAAATCACGCTTTTAGCGGGCAGTGCAGCTCTTAGCAGACGACGACGCGAACGGCGGACTGTTAAAAGGAACATAACAGAGGGACACTAAATTGAGCTTGTATTAGTGAAGTGCGCTTCTGCTATCGCGAAACGGCCTCTGTTACCGTCAGAAGAGGCTTGGTAGGCCGGAGGAGATGCAAACAGCTAAACGCAGGCGGTGAAGCCGTCATAAAGGAGTGCGCACCAACTAGCCGTGCTGCTATGCATTTCGACAGCGTTCGCTTTTGTCTATGGTTAATAACTGACCGCCCCCCCCCCCCAAAAAAAAAAGAAAAGAAAACGCGACTGAGTGACCTTAATTTCCTTCCGCAACCTTTTCCCGCCAGTTGAATGAAAATACGATTTGTGCCCTTTAATGATCCTAGCGGACATTTAGTGCAAAATGTCTTTAGCTGAATGATAATGCCTCTAGCGTCGCTTCAGCGGACTAGAAATAAGCGCTATGCGTATCTTACTATGCATTCGTGAAGAACCAGCAAGTGTACGTCAGATGGCCTTAGGATAGAGCTAGAGAGTGGAGAATAAATCATCAGCTCCTGCAGGGTGCATGTAACGCTCTGTCTGTCTTTACCTCCTTTTTACTACATATTTCTGGCGCTCTTTCAAGTATAAAGATTGTGAAATTTGGTGTCGACGGGTATTGACACACTGACACCAGAAGGAGGCATCGTTTCATCGTTAGACAACACTTCGCATAGGATTGATTCCCACATGGCCTGAGATCTGTGTTAACATTTAAGTGTAGAAATGCGCTGTAAAGAAAGCAAGACTACGATAGACGACACCGCTCCCCTCGTTGGCGCCGCCATTTACAAGGCATGTGCATTCCCAGAGAACCATTTCTGCTCCATGGGTTTCCATGGAACATGATATTTTAGAGATTGCACACATGCTATAGATATCTATATTTCACCAAACAACATTACAAATACGTATTTTGGATAATATAAGTCCCATCCATTTCATGTTGCTTTAACGTTGAAAGGATGTCGGAGTTGGACATAAGCGACCTCTAATAGATGCTCCTTTTTGGTATGCATGAGGTTCAAAGAACGTCTAATGGTTCTTTCCTGTTAACGTTATAATGAGCTGCATACCGGCAAGTGCCACGGCAGATGTACTACCGAACACAAATGAAATGCGATCAGCAGAGCGTGTGACCGAAGCAGGACTGAAAACACTGTGCGGCATCGGCCAGCCATCATTGTACACATGCACGCGCATACAGTTTCGACGCGGAATGCGGGGCTGCTTGCCTTACTGCGATTTAGTCGCCTGTATTTTATTTGAAACTTGCATTGTCACTCCGCCATTGCAGTGCCATTCGTATCTGCGATTACCGTTAAGGTGGCTAGCACTGTTGTTGCTCCTCCAGTGCAATACATTTTTGGGAGTATTCAAATTACGAATAGACACTGGCAGCTTTGATGGTGCTAACAGAAGCAAAGCAACGGACGTTAGTAATCTGGGTACATGCCAGCTATATCAAGCTACAGATGCGGCGATGGTGCTATCGCCACCATAACTGTGTACTGCCGGGTGGGAATGCCACTGCCTCAGAGAGGTGAGAAAACAACTTTCGGACAAAATAAAGGTGACGTTTATTGCAGTAGGGTGAGCAGCGCTGCACTCAACATGAGGAGCACATGCCCACGCACGTGCGCAATGACTGCTTGACAACATGCGCTGTATGTTTAGTAAGGCTTTTTCCACACGCTCCGCTGCACACATTTCATATTTCCTCCATAGTACATCTGCTGAGGCACACTAACGCCACTGTTACCAGTTGTGTCGGCAATAGCTGGTGACGTTGTTTGAAATGTTTTAACGCGACAGCGTCGAGAAGCCCGTGTCGCAGATATCCGGCGCCATTGTCAGATGGGAAGAGGACTTGGCGTCCGGAGGCGCCGCGGCCCAGAGCTCACGTGTGCTCATCAACCCAACATCATTGGATACATTGACCCCGGCGCTCTCCCTCTACCCGGGCTGACTGGGCGGGGGGCTTTGGTTCGGCGAAGATAACCGGCGTCGGCGTCCCGCGTCGGCGTTGGATGTCGCTTGGGGAAAAGGAAGTTCGAGCCAAATTCCGAACCACGCATGCCCAACCCCTTCTGTACCACCAAAGTTGCTCATACCTTGCCTTTCATTTATTACAAAGTTATTCCTCAGAACTTTCAGAACGGCAACCCACAAACAAACGCAATGAAAAAAAGAAAAACACCGACAGCGCATGTCCTATATGTTAGCTCTTCTCAGACTGAAATATTAAAAGTGCGAAACAATAACAGGAGATCCACCAAAGCAAGACGCCGCGTTTCTACCGGGAAGCTCGCCTTCGTGGATAGCGTTGGCAGCCAGCGTTTCCGGGTAAAGGTTACTCTTACATAAGTCGCAGTTACCGGGAAGCATGAAAACCACTAAGGGGTCTTCGAGCGCTACCGCGGTCCACACTTACAGGCGAAGCTCAAGCGTGCTCCAATATTTTCTTAGCATATGTAAGCGTGTTAGCGTGAAAATATAAATTGCAACACTCATGAGGTATCTTTATTTTTAGTGTGATATCCTTAAATGGCTCATGGGTAGGGAAATCTGATGTCCGGCGTTATGGCACCAAAATTCAATGGCGCCAAAATAAGGGTTCGACCCCTCAACCTTTGGTGTTAAAAAGGGAGAAGCGAATTAACGCACACTTCATTAAGATAGAGTTAATTAGGGCACTCTAACCTCCGACCTTTGGATGGGAGTCGAGCCCACTTGGATATATGAGCAAACCAGCCAGATCTCCAAGTCGGATTCCAATTTACATCATTAAGATCGAGAGTGTAGCCCACAACGTTTGGAGGGAGTCAGACCTTCGTCCTTCGGTGGGAGTCAAACACACGACCTTAAGTGTTAATTAAGCTAAATTTAAGGCAGTCGTACCCATGACCCAAAATTGAGATATGGGCGAACCAGCCACATCTCCAAGTTGGATTCCAATTGACAATGTGAAGGTCGAGAGTCGTAGCCACTGCCTTTGGCGAAATTAAGTAATATAGAAATAATGAAGTCATTCGAACCCACGAACTTGGGTGGGAGAAAACAATAGGAAATGCATTGGAATGAGAAAGACAAGAAATGTATTGAATGTCTCGTTAGTGCGCAGTCTTTTACGTTCATTCGGTTTAGCCTATGTTAAAGTGACTGTCAACATTTGTACATAGTCCTAGCGCTTATCAATATGTGAAAACTCGACTCACAATGTTGTAGATCTGTGTTTTGATCCCTATGAATTGTTACAAATCCGACAATGTCTGCATGAAAAAAGTGAGTTCAGTTAGCACTAGGTAAAGCACGCAAATGAGACTCACAATGCCATATCAACGTTACTTTTTAATTATATGATCGATAAAGCTGTATTGAAAAAATGATCGGCATCGAGCCAGGTACATGTATGAAAATATTCTTTGCAAATTCTAGCTGTATACAATCAGGTTAAACGTGCATCTGAAAAAAACATAAAGCACGTCAATAAAAATTCTTGAAAATTCAACTTGACTAAAACAAAAGTAATGCGAGAACAGTCTTAACACTCATATTATGACTAGCAGTCACGATGCCACAGTTATGTTTAAAATAATAAAACTGATTAATAGGAGGTAATAACATCGTATACGAATGAATGACCAAAAGGGTATGGCCTCCATGCCAGCACCCGCTTCTGGGGCCACTATATTCATTATAGAAAGCCAGTACTTTCTAGCTATCTTTATATATATATATATATATATATCCTTGAGCGTTCGGCCTTGTATATACGCACTTGCTCCATGGTCAACCGAACAAAACTCGAAAAGACGCACCAATGAAGCACACTTCATGCTGCTCCCGGGCGGTAAATTACCCTGCACTTGCGTTGAGGTGCGTGCTGATTTGATATCGATGGCGATGCGAAGCGAAAGATGTTGCGAGTTCAAGTTTGCTTTTTTCTTTATAATCTGTCCGAATATATCAGCCAGTTAAAGATCACATATTTTCTAACAGTCTACTAATAGTTACAATTGCTAAAGAAAGCATTTATGTATGAGAAAAAAATGACGTAACCGAAATCGGAAGTTTTGTTTTTTAGAGGCGTGGTGTCCAGCAGTGCGTGCATAGGTCGCGCGAAATGGCTACTGATAACCACGAGCAAAACGAGAACAAGGGGAAAGCGGGAGCCAACGTTTCCACAAGTGGATTTGTCTTTTTCAAAAGACAAGTCCACTTGTCGAAACATTGGCACCCGCTTTCCCCTTGTTCTCGTTCTGCTCATGGTCTTGAATTTCCATCTCCCGCCCTCACCCTGTTTTCCCTAGTGATAATCATGTTACAAAAAATAAATCCAGTAGTAATTCAAATTCCCGGCTTTAAGACTTCAACTTGAATCTTTTCAAAATGAACGGATGGGGAGTTCGCAATTCAGGAATGCGTTCTTCCTCTCGTAGGATTTCGAAGATGCACATGATTGGAAAAAAACAAAATGCCCGGCCACAGTGCTGGAACAGACAATCGCGCGAGTTTTCCTTTCCCATGATCTCATTGTTAGGCATTAGAGGCAATTTGCTTGTATTTCTGCGGCATGGTGCGTTCATCTAGTTACAATGTACGATCAACGTGCGGAAGCTTTGTATGTTCAAGAGAAGTCCAAATCACAAACACATTCGACGTCCTTTGGATGACCCTTGACTGCCATGTACAAGTGGAACATAATATAGATGTAAACTAGACGTCATTAAATGTATAGGATATTTCTTCTTTGAACGTCCAATGGATATTTGTGGTTTGCAGGATTGTGAGCACAATACCATGACGCCACAACTGCAAGATTCGAGGTCTTCCTACGGGGTCTTTCTAAAATGCCCTGCAGGAATTTATTTGCATCATTCTTCTTTTACTTAGGGCATGAGTATTTATCATGCAAATGTCCGAAATGTGTCCTCCAAATAAGGATTAGTTTGTTTACTTACTACATAATTATTAAGTTACCTTGATTAGCTCTATGAATTATTTACATTAATGGCTAATTCATTGGAGCAGTTTGAAAGCCATGGTAGACCAGCTAGCCGACAGACGAAATTTTTGAGAAATGGTTTATTGTGGGAGCTACATGGACAACTATTTCACCTTCACAGATTCTCTGAAACCGAAACTGGCTCAGTGAACTAGCGCCTATAGCTTCGATGTCACCCTGGGCCGACGTCGTAGCTACTGCCAGTTGACACCACCGCGACCTTGAGTTCCCGCAGAGTAGTAGGGGCCGTAGACCGGCGCGTACGCCGGCGTCAGCAGCGGAGCCCCGTACGCCGTCGAGCCGGGAAACTGAGCTGTGTACTGGTAGGACTGCTGTGGCCACAAGCCCGGCTGAGGCGGCGTCGCTTGCTGGGAAGAGGACCATGTCGCGGCTTGCGGCCACGGAGGCAGAGGATACGGGGTCAGCCGCATCTTGAGCGGTGCCCGATGCATGACGCCAGGGTTCTGCGGAATTGGTTGCGGCAACTCGTACGTAGAGTGTGCCCCGTTCCTTTCCTGGATGTGGAGATGTGGTGAGCTCGCCGCAGCAGCGTGCTGCTGCATTGCGGTGTTCTCGGTCTGCTGCTTATGGTAGGGGTGGTGGAGCGCAGCCATGTTGTCGGTCTTCTTCTCAAGAGCCCGTTTCCGGGCGTCTTCTTCTTGCAGCACCTTCTTAAGCTGGATGAAGAGCTTGTGTTTCTCCTCCTTGAGCATGGCCAGCTTCTTCTCCTCCTGCTGCAGCTCCTCACGGACCTCCTCCAGCGTCATCTCATCCAGGCGACGCTTTGAATCACGCCCGCCTCGTATTGGCTCTGTCGCAGCGTCGGTCTCCTGTTCCTGCTTTTGCTTTTCGCGCTGTCGCATGATGCGCTTCTTGAGGGCAGCCCACATGGCCGGGTTCATCTTGGGATGTTCCACCGTCACTGGCATGACGGTCGCACGGTCGCGTGGCGGCGGCGTCGATGACCGGGACAGGGACCCGCACTCAGGCGGCGATGGTGGCTCGCTGGGTTTCTTCAGCTTTCGTGCGCGCATGGTCGACATCCCGAAGACAACGCGAGAGATCACAACCTCAACCTCCTCTTTCGAGCACAAAAAATACTGATGATGTCAGTGCCACTGCGAATTGCCAAGTCGCACTGAGCGAACGAAAGAACAAGGGCTTTTATCAGACGCTTTCACCACCTATTGTCTTTTTGGAGGCAGATATAGTACTTGACTGAACTAAAGACAGGCTTCTTAGCGAAACTCCGTGAAACTGCTCCGTTATGCTTCCCAGCATGACGAGAAAGCACTTCCTGAGGAGGCTAGTTTCTTTTCTTCTTTTTCTCTCCTCTTACTACGACGAGTCGATGGAATTGGGGTGGGCGATGGTGGTACCGTTGGAAATTTCAAACATAAACGTAGCAGAGGCCGCACACTTAGGCTATAGAGTTTGTCACTATATTACCTTGAGAGAATTCTGGTGCTGCTGAGCTGTGGTATGCATGGGAATGCCGGCATATTGTGACTTCGGATTGGCATCGTTCTCGGAGCGCCAGGGCACCTTGTAGACGCGCCTGCTGCAAGCGCCGCTCCGTCTGTCACAATGATTCGTTTTCTACTGAAACAGTACGTAAAAAGCTGTTTTAGCTTTATTATTACACAAATACACGTTTTGTTTAGCTATGAGAACTTGTTATTGCACGTACAATTATATGAGACGTAAAAAGTATCAGCGGGCCGCTAAAGTAGAAGGACAGACGACAAGATTTGCGCTCGCTTTGGAACAGTTTGTCGTCTATTCTTGCTTTTCTTGGCTTGGTTATGTATTGTAGGTGAGTAAAGATGTTATATGCGTGAATGGAAACATTTTATGAAAAATGTTACTTTGAGAGCGCGTTATTTATGTAGCCATATCTACGTTTTAGACGAAGCCTCTTACAACACCTGCCAACACAAGCCTCGCAGACACACATACCGTAGTTCCCACGACGGCACAGCGCCCCTTAGGAAACTCCCATAGACGGTGGCGCCAGATTTCTCTCTAGGTGTTATAGTGAGAAACTCTATGACTTAGGCCAATACCATAGAGTTTAGTTTCCTCTGTGCAGAACGAGAAAGTGGAGCTAACAGTATGTCCTTTATAGCACGCCATGGCATGAACCATGTTCGCATCTTTATAAATGAGGCAGTCGAGAGCATAATAAGCTTTCTAGCTCACATTGCATTGTTGTAAATTAAGGCTAATGCGCTATAGGAAAAAAAAGAACACACAATTGATGAACGAGAATGAAGTACATCCTAAGGAAGAATGCACGTTCAGTGAATTGATGTCAAAAGAGAGTTCGTCGCTTTGAGTGCTGTTTGGTATCTCGAGACTGCTCGTACTCCTCTGACGACCAGAGTTGTCATTAATAAAAAAATAACAATAAATAAAAAATCTGCGGTATTATGTGCCTAACCCTAATCTAATTATGAGTTACGCCATAATAGAAGACTGTGGAAATGTCTTTAGATGAATAGTAATGGCTCTAGCGTAGCTTCAGCGGACTAGAAATAAGCGCTGTAAGTACCTTACTATACACTCGTGAAAAATCAGCAAGTGTACGTCAGTTGGCCTTAGGATAGAGCTAGAGTGTGGAAATTAAATAATCAGCTCCTGCAGGGTGCATGTAACTTTCTGTCTGTCCTCACCTCATTTTTACCACACATTTCTGGCGCTCTATCAAGTATAACGATTTTGAAATTTGGCATCAACGGGTATTGACAAATTGACACAAGAAGGAGGCGTCGTTTCGTCATTAGACAACGCTTTGCATAGGATTGATTCCCGTACGGCGTGAGATCTGCGTGAATATTTAAGTGTAGAAATGCGCTGTAAAGAAAGCAAGACTACGATAAACGACACCGCTCCCCTCGCTGACACCGTCATTCAAACGGCGGGTGCATTGCGAGTACACTACCGTGACACCACGCCTACAAAATCCGAGGTCTTCCTAAGGGACGTTCCTGAAATGCCCTGCAGGCATCAGACTCGGCCGACATTTGTCGCCCAAGAGTTGCGAGGCAAACAGCTGGTTTCTACGTGGCTAGCCCTTAAAATTCGAATATTTGCGAACAAGCTCTCTAACTACAGCCTATTAATTGGTACTTACATTGTGCTAAACTTCCTGTTCACTATCTTTAAGCTCGTTTCTCTGGGGATTTTCTTTTACCGGGCATTTAGCGGATTTCGATGGCGCTTTTAGAGGAGTATATAAAAGTAGAATAGGTGCAACACTGCTGGCAAGTGCGCTCTGCTGCTCGATGTAACGAAGTAGCACATGCATTTGTTTTGGGAACGCGACATCATCTAATTGTTCGACAAGCAATGAATTAAGTGATTGAGTAACGATTGATTGATTGATTGATTGATTGATTGATTGATTGATTTATTTATTGATTTATTCCCCGAAGCAACAACTCAGCTGTTAGAGAGGTCGTGAGGGAGGGCTCCTGAACGATCTTGGCCCCCTGTACGGGTTTATTAAACGTACACCTAAGCGCATAAGCGCTTTACCATTGCGACCTCATCGGAATAAAGGCATTTGGCTTCAGCAGAGCTCTATTCCAACGCGTACACAAAATCGATTTTAGAAAAATACTTTCCTTCATTTTCCATGTGACAAAAAAAAAAAAAAAGTCACAGGCCTGCGCGGCACACCTAGCACAGTCCCAACGTAAGCTGGAGAAGCGGCTCCATAGGAGCTCCAGTTTCGGCTGCACGCACCAGAGGGTCTTCGTGGCGAAGTCTCTTTGCGTCGTTTTCACGAGAACGACCTGAACTGTCGGCCCGGCATTGACGGCGCACTAAGGTTTGTGCTGCTCTCTGCATAGCGCCGTACGTCTGCACGCTGAGCCCAATGTTGCCTGGTTGTAGCCGCGCGCGAAGCTCTACGATTCCCTTCTTCAGCAGCGGTTCGCACCTTGCGAGGAGGCGCCATAAAGTGTACCGAATAGTAAGCGCAGGTATAGAGACTACGCGGCGCACATGTCACATCCCTTGGCCCGTGGCACGATACGATGCTGTGGCTGCTGCTTATGATGGTGGTGGTGATGATGATGATTTATTCGTATTCCCTTTGATACGGGGTGGTGAGAAATAGTCAACTAGCCTGCTTGAGTTAACCAGTTCCAACTACATACAACATGGAACTGCTACATGCAACTGCTACCTGTCGTAAAACCTGGTGAAATGCAATGCAGTTGCAAAGCAAAGTTTGCACGTATCGACGCTACGCCGCGCGCATGTCACATCGTGTGACAAGATTCGATGCTGCTGCTGCTGCTGCTGCTGCTGATGATGATGATCGTTATTTACTAGCATCCCCTTTGAAACGGGTCGGTGAGAAACAGTCGCCCAGCCTGCTTGATATAATAAGGTATGCTATAGATGTTTTTCATTCTAGCATTTTTGTTTGTTTACATCTCCTTAATCTTCTATTTTTTTCCTCAAGACAATCCATCCATTTCGTGGCCAATGTCCCATAGTGGATAGGAGCCATATACTTTATAGGAAATACAAACTACCTTGTACCGCTACCTGTGGGATGAAGATGGTGATTTAATGGTATTCCCTGTGAAACGAGGCGGTGACAAATAGTCACCTAGTCTGCTTGATTTAATCAGGTATGCTATATATGGTTTATATCTAGCATTTTTGTATACGTCTCCTTAACCTTTTTTCCCTTCAAAATCTACCTTGTACCGCTACCTATGACTGTAACCGATCCTGTCATATCAATCGCTTCCCTGATTTTCCCCCAACAATACTCTAAAGGTATCTTGCTTATCACGACTGCTGACCGGTTGACGCTTCCGTCCGCTTTAAACCCAAGCGCTTCTGAAAGGTGTGCGTTACCTACGGTTCTCGCCGGGTGGATCCCTTCGCATTCAATTAGGATGTGCTGAGTGGTCTCTGGATTTTTGCCGCAGAATACACATGCCTCATATAGTTTCGAATATTTGCTCCGGTATGTTTTTTCCTTAGGCAACGGGCTCGAGCCTCAAATAGCAAGGCACTGCCCTTTTTGTTATCGTGCAGATTTTCCTTTCGAATTTCTTCTCATTCTTGTAAATCTCTATGGTCCTTTTTGTAGCCATTCTTTGCATCCAGTTGACTGTCTCCGTGTCTCTCACTTTCATTCTGATGACTCCTGGATGTCCATTTACACCTTTAATTACCCTGCACTTGGTTTCCAACTTTCTTGACCTCTTGCTCCATTCTGTGTCCACGCTATTCAAGATACTTGCGCACTTTAGCTGCCGATTTATTTTCATCCATGTTCCTGAGCCTTTCTTCAAAACTAATTTTTCTCTGTGCTTCTGAGACTTCAAAAGAGGCCCAAACCATTTTACCCTGCACTGCCCCATTTGGGTTTTTACCGTAGGCTCCCAAAGCTAATCGGCCTATCGATGTTTGGTTAACTTCCAATCCCGACAAGATATCAGATTTTAGCATAGGATGGCATTTAGGAACGTTAGCACTGGCACCATTACTCCTTTCCAGATTCCATGCACCACCTCATAGTTATTGTGGCCCCACAGTGCTCTGTGTTTCATTATTGCAGCATTCCGCTTCCCCTTTACTTTCAGATTCTCTCGGTGGTTGCTTCAGAAAGTATTTCCTTCATTTAAGTATACGCCGAGATATTTATATTGCTTGACTATGGGTAAACTTCCTGTTAAATTGACACCACGTAATTACTCGTCTCTTCATTAAAGATCATAATTCCCGATTTCTCTGTGCTAAACTTGAGGCATAGATTTGTCGCTTCGTTGCCACAGATGTTCGCAAGTGTTTGCAAATCCCTTTTATCGTCCGCTAGTAGCACCAAGTTGACCGCATACATCAATCCAGGGAGCTTCTGTTGCACCATTTGTCCATTATGCATGTAGGATCAATCAAGTCCTAATTGACTGTTTTCCAATTATCTTTCTATGCCCTTAACATAAAGTGTGAACAACAATGGAGATAGAGAGCATCCTTGCTTCAGTCATTTATGCATTTCCACTATTTCATTACATTTTCGGCCTTCCCATACAATTTGTACTCGGTTGTCTCTATATAGTCCCTCAGGAGCTTTACGAAATTGTCTTTTATGTCTTCGTGCTTAAGAATATCTCATAACGATTCCCTGTCTACGTTGTCACAGGCTCCTTTAATATCTAGAAATGATCTATTCTAAGCTACTGAAATCTATATGCACTGAGTTAGTACATACATATTATCCTCTAAGCTTCTGTCGGACCTCAACCCATTTGGCAGTTCCCCCAGTACATCATTTTCTTCCACCCATTTCGACAGTTCTAATCTTATGGCTTGCATTGCCGTTCTATACATCACCCACGTTACTGTATGAGCTCGTCCCATCTTTATTACTTTTGCCTTTGTAGATGAGGTTCGTCCTGCTTTCACGCCATCCAGCTGGAACTTTCTTCGTTTTAATCACTTGCTCTAGCCAGCAGTGCCTTGCTGTTTGGACCGAGATTTTTGAATAGCTGTATTGGCATTTCATAGAGTCCTGCTGCCGTGTTATTAAGGACATTTTCTTCTGCTTTTTTCCAATAAAAGCTTTCTATGCTAAATTTTGATCTTTCAGGCTTCTCTGTTATTGCTGGATCGGTTTGACTCTGACCTACGCTTTCTTTCGGGCCGTAGTTATCCCTAAAAACGTCTGTGATGTACCGCAGCGCATCGCCTCCTTGGTAGATGTTAGCGTCTTCATCCCTTATAGCCATTTGCGAATTTTTAGTTGTAGCTTCGATTGCTCTTATATGGTTCCAAAATCTTTTTGGGCCGCCTTTCTCTCCTTAGCGAATGTTTTTCGCCCAACTTTCACTTGCGCATTTAATTTCCTTTTGTACGAGCTCTATCGCCACCCTTTTCTCGGTATTTGTTCTATTTAAAGAGCAGCTCTTCTTCGTGTAATCCCAACTCTTTGGCTTCTCGATGATCCCTAGACGCCTGCTCCCGTTCTTCTATAGCCTGCTTTATTTTCTTGTTCCCCTACGTGCGTGGTTTCCTATTTCCAATGTAACATTATTATTTTTTTTCCGTGTCTGTTTTATGTTTTGCTGCATAACGTCTACCAGTTCCTTATATTCCCAGACTGCTGTAGGAAAAGCCTCCATTTTCTTCTCTGTGTTTCTTGCGATCTTTGTTATTTGCACTTCATTGACTTTTAGAAATTCTGATGCTATTGGTTCGTGTTTTGCGCTAATATCTCTCTCAAACCTTAATTTTAAACATCTATGGTCGTTAACTAGGCTATTTTTGCCATGTTAGTGTATTACCATTTGATCTAGTTGTTCGGAGACATTCTGAGACTAAGGCGCAGTCTATACATGACTGCATGTTTCCGCACTCCCATATTACCTATCCATGACACTTATTCTCCCTGTTAACTGCTACAAGGTTCTGTTCATCACACAGATCCATGTGCGCGTTCATATCTCCAACTAATGTCACCTGGCCCGATTTCTTGAACTCATTAATATCGCTTCTAATGCAATCAATCAACTCCTTATTTCTATCTCTGATATCACTACCTGTCCATAGGTAAGCTACTCCTAGCCACGTCTTTTTGCCTTGCCGTGTGCCGCTAATCCATAAACGCTCCTTACATGCCTGTTTTACCCTTTGCCACTTCAGACCTCGGCTAATTAGCATATGCCTACGCTTCCACCTTTTCGTGGCCCTGTCATTCTGTTGCACCCTTCCCATACAAAATCGTCAATAAGAGGCAGCTGATCCAGATCTCGTAGATGCGTTTCGGTCAAGGCGTACACGCTAATCGCTTTATCATTTAGCTGCGTTTAAATTTCCAGCCGTTCTTCCTACTTGCGACCACCCTGCATGCTTATGTAACAAATTTTTCCTTCTCTATTATTATCTTTTGTGCGTCTTTTGCTAACTCCTTGTGGTCCAATTCTGCCCTTTACTTTGGTGTGTCGCTACAGTGAATACTTAATCTTTCTTCCTCATTGCCTGGGGCCCACCTAAAATAGCTACGGCGCGCTCCGCGAATCGACGTACAATGGGCGTTGCTACACTTTTGCTAAAATATGTCCCGTCACTCACAAAAGCGTCTTCCTGGCATGCTCTGTGCATTTCTTAGCTGATTTCGATGACCGTGAAATTTATTGCCTTAGCTAGCGTCCAAATTTCCTTGATTACTACAAGCAGTGCCCTTTAAATTTCATACCCCTGCCTTTTAACTTCTGGCACCATGTATACTGCGATTCGCACCTCTTTTGAAACATCCCGCAGGTTGGTGACTCGTTTGGCTATTTGCTTCGCGATCTCTTCCCCTCGTCCTTGGAGTACATCAATCACTCCGCACATTATCACCACTAGGTTCCTCGTTAGAGGTGGATATGGGAAGATGTAGGGCTTGTTTATGGGCCCTCTTGATCATGGTAATGAGTTTGAGCTTGTCAGTTGCTTTGAGGCTAAGGTACGGGGTGACATCGGTGATCCTGCTCAGGGCGTAGGTGGTTACCAGGCATATAAGGTTGTTTTCTTTCATGCCGTGATGTCGATTTGCGATGAGTGCAATGAGATGAGTAGTTTGGTGCACATGAGTACTTAATTGCTTGAGTATCTCGGTCTTTCTGCCGTTTCGTTGCATGTGGAAGCCAAGGATACGGATGCTAGGTACAGTAGGTATGCGTTGTTGATGCACGTGGAGTTCTATCTCGGGGTATGAGGGTCTGGTCGTCGACCTCCCCAATTAGGCTTGTACAGAAGGAGCTCCGATTTATGTAGGGAGCACTACAGGCCGCGCGGTGCTACGTATTTAACAACCTCGTTGATGGCTTGCTGCAGCGTGTCTTGGATGTCCCCGTCACTGCCTCCAGTGACTCACAGGGTGATATCATCTGCGTAGAGGCTATGCTTGAGGTTGGGGATGCTAGCTAATGCAGGCGGTAGTCCGAGCAAGGCCAGGTTAAATAGAAAAGGGGGACAGAATCGATCCTGGCGACGTGTCCTTGCTGCCGAAGTGAACAATTTGCGCCTGCAACCCTCCTATGGTGATGGCGACCATGCGACCTGTAAGGAAATTCTTTACGTAGTTGTATGTTCGATGTCCAGCCTGGAGTTGTGCCAGTCAGTAGGGCCTCATGCGTGACGTTATCTAAGGCCTTGGTTAGGTCTAGCCCCAAGATGGCTCTAGTGTCCAGCCTGGAGCTTTTATCGCCATCGATAATTTGGTGCTTGAGCTGAATCACGATATATTGAGCAGAAAGTTTAGCGCGTAAGCCAGCCATGGTATTGTGGAAGAATTCGTTGTCGTTCATATGTATGTGCAAGCGTGTGAGGATGACGTATTCGAGGACCTTCCCGACACATGAAGTAAGGGAGATAGGGCGGAGGTTTTCGAGTAGGAGGCGCTTCCCTGGTTTGGGGATCGTAATGATTTTGGCTTCTTTCCATCGTCAGGCGAGGTGTCCAGTTTCCCAGCACGCGTTAAAATAAGCTGTGAGGGCTAGTATAGAATCCTCATAAGCATTTTATTAGTAATGCCATCAAGTCCCGGGGCCGAGTTAGGGCGGAGTGCGAGAATGGCTTCACGTACTTCTGCTGCTTGTATGGGCGCGTCCAGGTGGTCGTTAGCGGTGCCAGTGTATGCTGGAGTGGGTGTAGTAGGTTGAGGTTCTATGCAGTGGTCTATCAGCTCTTGAAGAACTTGTGCGTCCGTGCCCGAATGGGTGTGAATAGGCTTTTGCAAGTTGGCTGTGGTGTGTTCTTGCTGTTGGCCGGATCGAGAAGGCAACGGAGGATATTCCACGTTTTGGGCAGGTTTTATTGCCGCTCCATGCCGTCGCATGTGCTATGCCAGTTTTGACGAGTAAGTTGTTGCGCATAGCCTTCGATGTGAACGGTGAGAGTGCTAATACATTTCCTGAGCGTTCGGTTGAACTTGCTCTGTTTGTATCTGCGTTGCAGACTGGTGAGGGCTTCCCAAATATGCAGTAACTTGCTATTTGCCCTCCTGCAGATTGGCTTCCTCAGGCACCAATTTAGTGGCTTCGCTCGCATCTTCCAGCAAGGATGCGACCTAATCTCCCAAAGGGTGTTGGGTACCGGAGAAAGAGGTGAGGGCTCTGGCCTGCCGGAGCCAGCTGTGGAAGAAGAACGAACGCGCGAGCAGTGGCAAGAGCGCGTTCGCGCGGTTACGCCAAGGGACGCCAACGCTCAACTCGGGAACAGGCGCCTGAGATCTGCGCTCTAAAACAAAGAAACCTTGACCACGCTTCTATAAAGCGCTTCTGATGTTAACAGCGCAAAATTTAGACGAGAGACGAGACGAGAAGACGACACCGTCTCGTCTCTCGTCTACATTTTGCGCTGTTAGCACCAGGATGGAAAACCAACAAGCCCAAGCTGCTATTCTAGCAATATAGCGGTCGCTGCATGCCATGGAGTTAAGGCGTAGAACGGAAAGCACACTTGCAGTCATATCCACACCAGAATACAGGGTCCGAAACATACGGCGTCAGTTACTTCTCTCTCGCTGCTGTCAAAGTGCGCTCGCTTTGGATCATTTGTGCTACCCCTGAACGCTTTATTGCGTTTGAACTGAAAATTAAGGCCTTACCAAGTATGTGGACTACACCACAGACTTCTCACTTGTGACTGCATGGATTAAAACCACTGCTCACGTACATATATGAGTGAGTGAGTGAGTGAGTGAGTGAGTGAGTGAGTGAGTGAGTGAGTGAGTGAGTGAGTGAGTGAGTGAGTGAGTGAGTGAGTGAGTGAGTGAGTGAGTGAGTGAGTGAGTGAGTGAGTGAGTGAGTGAGTGAGTGAATTATTGCAGTGGGTCTTGATAGGCGGCCGAGTATCGATTACGCTTGGAAACGTCGATGGGTCGCCACCTGGCCCCGCCTGGAATTCGTATGCCTTAGTTCGTATGGAAAGTAAAGGCGAATCCCCACACGCCGCGGTGGTTGTGTAGCTGTGTAGTTCTGCTGCAAAACGCAAGGTGGCAGGCTCGATTCCCGACTGTGGCGGTCTTATTCCAATTGACGTAGAATGCAAGAGCGCCTGAGCACTCATATTAATGTATGCGTTAAACAGCCTCAAGTGGTCGAAATTAATCCGTGGTTCTCCACTACGGCGTCTCTCATATCACGCGTGTTGCTTCTGGCCGTTAAACACAGTCATTTGATTTAGTTTTAAGGGTAAAGCACTTGCGCACACGAAGTAATCACCACGTTTCGTGAAACGCTGGAATATACTGGGCTTAAAATCGGGGCAAAAATATTTCGCACTTTGCTGCCACCTGTGTGGGCGATCGGAGTGGATAAGTGACGCCTGTCAAGCGATTGAGACGCATATGACTCAGCCACACGCGTGTAGTTTCCTGCCGTAAAGGCTCCACGCCACCTAATGCCTGAAGATCACCTGCCGGAGGCACTGCTTATGGATGCTCCTCGCTCGGACGCTCATTCTCTCCAGCCAGCCGAAGCCTGATGGAATTACGGGTACGCGCTCGTAGGACTCGCCACTCGCTTGTCATTCCGCGAGTAAATCGCTAATGACCCGGGAAGACAGATGCCTGCCTCCCATTTCCTCTCTCTTACGGGTGGAGGAACACCGGTCCCGCCGGGGCATCCGTGGAGCTCGCCTCCTACACCGATAGAACCGGTCTTGCTCGACGGCGGCGGCAGCGATGATAGACTCCCGTTGAGCGCCCGCCCGCATGCGAGAAACAATTACGCAGGCTTGTGCGGCCGTCGCGGTGTCTGCAGCGCCGCAACGGTGCATGGCCGCTCCAGGCCGGCGCGCGGCTTTTTTCCGTGGGGCGTATATTTAGATGTTTGCGGCCGGCGTCACATTTGCAATAGTTGGCTTTGTGTCGTCGCAGCCATGGCCACGTGTATACACGAGTAGCCAGTTCAGCGGATCCCGCTGCGGCCGCAATTCGAGTCGGCTGTCTCTCTAAGCAGTTCCTTTGTCAGCCTGCGGTGCAACGCTATATTGCTATTTGAGAAACTCATTCACAGGAAGACTGCCAGCACAACTCAGTCGATTGTTTCTCTGACAGTGCGTCTGCCCCGGCATTCATATGTTGTCGAGGGTTGGCTCATTTGTTTCTTCGTCTGTAGGCCGGGCCGCAGAATACAGCGTGCGACGTCTTAGTCAAGCAGCTAATAAACCCCGGCTGCTTGTTGTACGTCTTCTCGCAAGACCGTATACGCCCTCATGCAACAGCCGTCTTCCCTGCTTCTTTGTCTATATTTGTTCTCGACTAATGGGGCTTGTTTTCCACCCCCACTTCTGTAAGAAACATAACGGCTGAGGCACAACGCCCCGTCAGCTGTAGCATACATAAGCTGTTCCTGAGCGTCGCATTGTCTTCTAATCAAAGCACGCTAAGGGTCGTAAACATAAGACATCAAATTAACTCGCGCAAAGAAAGAAATGTCACATAGACAACACTACTCTGACTTTTACTGATGCAAACGAAGCCTAATACTATTGACCATACAGATGAGACCACACCTCAAGCTCACCTACACTCATTATGTCACATCCTACGCATTTAAACCTGTCCGATCCTTTGCAAAGGAAGTAATGCATGCATGTTCCGAAACGTCGTCGTCTTCAGATGCATTACAAAGCTGAAATGCTTAACTTATTACAGCTAGGGTAACAGAGTCCTACGGTATAGTGTTGCAATCGTGCTCGCTCTCTATTCGTAGTGGACCCACCGTGGTCACATGGGGTGAGCGCGAATTGGTATCCTTCCGTCTTGCTACCCGACTCTTCTCACGCCATTTATGGACCCCGCGTGTTTAAAGCGAAGCCGCCATAACCGAGAAAGCATGAAATATCGGCCAGAAGTTCCACACTTGTAGGCTTTATACCTCCTGATGAGCAATGGTTTGAGTTTGATTGATTATACCTACTGTTCTCTAGAACGTGACCACTCCCGCTCGGTTTGACAAACGAAGTGCCGCGCTATGCCTCTCTAAACGCCGAGCGAGAGGCTAAACTTAGCCCCGATTGCGTGTTGCAGGGGTGCGACAATGGCGCCATCTGTCCACGCGATACCTGCACGATCGAGTAATGGCTTCTTTCCTCGACATACAACGACAGCAAAGCAAGGCGTGGGGGTAGTATGGTTGCAAAGATATAAGTGACAATGCTATAACATGTTTTCGTTACATGCAGCTTTAGCAAGCGACCCCATCTGACCGACTTTAAATATGTATCTCGTCATAAAATAATAAAAAAGAATATTCAGTGTAAGGCGTTGACGCGCCGTCTGCGGTCAAGCTGACGTACGAGACTGCACGCGTGACTCTTCGTGTGAGTAATTTACTGCGACCAGCAGTAATGAGCCAGGAAATGGAGGGGAGGCGGGAGTGGTCTTCGTGTCTTTGTCTGTCCGGCTTTTGTTCAGGTACTCCTACACCAGGAAACGTTTAGAATAAGCCAAAATTTCCAGCGTACCGAAGTTCGTTTTGTGTACATCTGCGCGGACTGAATAGTGTGTAGCGGACATAGCGACACAGATTACATGACAATGGTGGTGACGACCTCAAAGGCACTGGTACACAACCACTGAACAGGGATCGACCAATATCATCTGCAGACCTGAAGACAGCTCAGGAATAGAATCACTTTTCAAGATGGTTCTCGATACCGGCTGGTATGTTGCGAACGTGAGAAACCCACCTTTTGTTCATATACCACGATTCTGAAGGCGGCATATCTCTATAGAGTACGTGAACCAAGCGACCATCTTCTCAAGTTTCATTGCTGTCTTTGCCTAAACATGGAGATGAAGATGTAACATCACGTGCTATACATTGACATGTTCATACTGCATCGTAGATTTACATGCAAACTCGCAGTATTCGAAACGCGCTTACGAGTGCTTTTTGTAGTCTTTGATGGCACAACGGTTTAGATCAAATTATTCTCAATTTTCAGAAAACCTGACGGAGAGAGTATGCTTAAAGCGCTTTCATGCAGTTCCGCATACATCTGATTTTCGGGATAAATATCTTGCGCGATCGCCCCTGAATCAATCTTTAAAAGGATTGAACGGGGACAACGTGTATCAAGCGTAGTGTACAAGGGGTCGCACGAGGATATTCTGTAGGCGTGAGCTAGGCGAACTCTAGGGATCTCCAATTCAAATCAGGTCGTATAGCCGGGTTGTTGTTGTTGTTCAAAAATCTCCGCCACTCCACTAAGTATTGTAAGCTAAAGCGAATTGTACAATCGAAATAGAATTGTCCATAGCCTATGGGTAAAATAAAAAAAATTCTTAACCAGATTAAAAAGAAAGAAGAGCAAAATTTTGAAAAGAGGGTACTAAGCGACTATCCAGACAGACCATCACTGAGAGAACGGACATAAATCAGCAGTGTTAATTTAGTGAGGCATGGACTAATTACGAGGTTAAATAATGGTGTAAAATGTGATGATTAAAAATGACTAAATCCGAGCAAAAAAGAAACAAACAAAGAATAGAGAAAAGGATAAAGAAGAAGAAAACGATAAGAAGTCTATCAACTTGGAAAATTACAATGGTCAGTAACTGAACTTTTTTTCTTTGAGGTCTCGGTACGAATACTGAAACAAGTATGTTGTATTGAGAGCTGTCAAAATTGTAGTTAGCGTTTTGTCTTAATTGCGTTATCTCAATGTGGGGACTGTCTTGCACGCCCCGAAATTTAATATTGGCATCTAATATTAGCCATAGTCATGTTATTATTGCTTAATTGATCGCATATATATATTGTTACGCATGAAGAAAACGAAAACCGGTGAACGTGCTTGCGGTCCCGAGTAGAACAATCACTAGAAGAAATCGCGAAGGGATTAGAAATTAGATTTTCTTCTGTCTTGCCAAGTGGTTCTCGCTTACGAAGGGCATCAGATGATTTTACAGAAATCTCCATGTTAGAATTGGCTGAAATCGTGGAGCGACTTCCAGATTCAGCTCCCGGTGTGGATGGGGTAACATCTACTATGCTCAGAATTTTATTTAAGGAAGCTCCCGATGACCTTTTAGCTATTGTAAATCACTCAATTTGCTTCTCATGGATTCCGTCTGCGTGGAAAATTGCTAAAATCATCCCTATTCTTAAAAATCATGGGGAAGGATATAAAATAGATAACATTAGGCCAATTGCGCTAACTTCAAATTTGGTTAAATTAATTGAAAGAATTATATATGCCCGCATGCTTAAATTTATACAGAACAAGGACTTGCTTAGCCCCTGCCAAATTGGATTCCGACCATCATGTTCAATTTGGCATGCTCACGTGGACCTAGAAAGTAGAATAAAATTAGCATGGCGACAGAGGAAAATATGTGCCCTTGTGACATTAGACATTTCCAAAGCCTACGACAGTGTAGAACACTTAATTTTATTAGATATATTGCGAAATATAGAGATTCCAAATTATTTTTCAAACTGGATTGGTGAATTTTTAAACGGAAGAACATTTTACTGCAGTCTGAGAGGCGTTTCCTCGAGTATATATAATCAATCTCGAGGTGTTCCTCAAGGAGCTGTCACTTCACCATTACTATTTAATATTCTGATGTGTTCCATTCCTCTTCATCAAGATGTACAAACATACGTATACGCGGATGACATTGCTTTCTTCGCATCAGACAGTGATATTCACTCTCTATATTATCGACTGCAAAACTACCTCAACGCCATAGAAACCTGGTTAAACAAAATTCGCCTTTCACTTAACGTTAGAAAATCCTCGATATTGGTTTTCCCTCTTAACAATCCCGTTAATATATCGATATCCTATCGCCTCGAGACTATACCTCAAGTGGAGTCGGTGAAATACTTAGGTGTAGTATATGACGGTTCCCTCAACTGGCTCGGCCATATTGACCATATCGTTAAAAAAGGAGTACGAGCAGTTGGTATGCTACGTAAGCTGTGCAATAGTCGGTCCGGAATGCGGAGAGATCCACTTTTAATGATATACAAGATGTATGTGCGGCCCATTTTAGAATTTGGAAGTGTTTTATTTTCTGGTGCCCCAGCTTATAAATTACGTCCCCTTGTTCTACTTGAGCGGGAAGCCATACGACTGTGTTGCGGATTACCGAAATATGTTGCCAATAACATATTACACCAAGAAGTCAGGTTGCCTTCAATATTGTGTAGATTTCGGTTACTGACGGTGCAAACAGTCTTGAAATTGTATGAATCCCCTATTAGAAGATTGAAATACATATTCATTTCTCAGCCTGCACTTTTCTTCGGAGTACACTGGCATCGTTTTCATACACCACAGGTCGTCTTCGTACAAACATTGATAAATCCCTTAAATGTACGTCTCTGGGAGGTACCGCCTATTTGTGATGTGCGAGAGAACCTAGAAATTATATTTGATGACATCTACCCAAATAATGCAAAACATCTCCCTTATAATATATTAAACGGCTTATTACAGGATCATTTATTGAGTTTAGCTATAAGTACGGTCATTGCGACAGACGCCTCGCAGTGTGAAGAAAAATCTGGAATTGGCATTTTCTCTCCCTCTCTAAACTGGTCATTTGCAATCAGGATTCCGGACTTTTATTCCGTATTTTTGGCTGAATTTCTGGCTGTAGTCCTAGCCTTACGCAAACTAAATCTGTCAACATCGGCGGTAGTAATTATAACAGATTCTTTATCCTTATGTTCCTCGCTCACAGCAAATGGTGTCACTAACCTTTTACGTACATTTCATTTTCTAGTGCCTGCCCACATAAATTTAATTAGATTGCTTTGGGTGCCTGGACATAAAGGATTAGTCATGAATGAAATGGCTGACAGTCTCGCGAGAGCGGCCCTCAGTGGCCCTGTATTACCATTACTTCCTACAATAGCTTACCTGACGACTACTAGATTCAGGAGATATACAATTACTCAAGACTTCTTGAACCCAGCTGTAGCAAATTTTTCAGAATATCGACACCTCCTATTCCCTTGGCCTAAAAATTCCTTTCACACCAGAAAAACTGAAGTCATCTTTACCCAATTACGTTGTCGAATACCAAAATTAAACTTCTATCGTCACAGGGCAGGTCTGGTGCCCTCCCCTCTGTGCCCAGTCTGTGGAGAAGATGAAACAATAGATCATTTTTTCATATTCTGCCGCCGTTTCACTTCTTTAAGAAAAAATCTAGAATCAAGATTTACACAGCTTGGTTTGAGCTTTTCAATTATAAATATCCTTTCTCTAGGAGCCTCCTCTCTTGGACAGTGCCACAGGGATATTTGCTCAACCGTGGAGGATTTTATAATTGCTACAAAGAGATTGTCTTGAATTCTTAAACATTTTATTTTTGTTCATTTCCTCCAGTTAGCTTTACCATTTTCAGTTTTTTAATAAAGATAGCCTAATTTCATCCAAATCTTGGCCAATCCCCCACAGTGGGTGTGCGCCATCGCATAAGGAATACCATACCATACCATACCATAACCAGCTGGCCGCTCTTGCGCTTACCTTCGCGACCTAAAGTAAACGGTCCCCTTCATCCGTAAGGGTTAAAAACGGTCTCCTTCGCACGTAACAAAGTGGTGGAGGTGCGGGGTACCGCTGACAACAACGGAAGCGTCACTGCCACAGCTTCGTCGAAGCCGTCGACTTGCCGGCCTCCCGCCATCAGCCGTGACCGTCTTCGAGATGCCAGAAGAAGAAGCCGCTCCGAGGGCAGCGCCTAGCAGTCCACTGCCATACTACCGAGTTCCACCCACCTTCGGAGGCAAAGCGGGGGAAGATGCCGACGAGTGGCTCGTCCACTACAAACGAGTGAGCATGTCCAACGGGTGGGATGCAACCGCTCAGCTCACCGATGTGGTGTTCTCCCTGACCGATACCGCCCTCGTGTGGTACGAGAACCACGAGGACGCGCTTACGACGTGGGAACATTTTGTTGACGAGCTAAAGGCGTGTTTTGGGGACTCAGTCGCCAAAAAGAAGCGTGCGCGGAGCAGACACTGTCTCAACGGGCGCAGCTACCAGGTGAGACATGCACAACATATATCGAAGAAGTATTAAAGCTGTGCAAGGTGGTCAGTGCTCGCATGTCGGAAGAAGATAAAGTTGGACATTTGCTGAAAGGAGTGGCTGAGGATGTGTACAATTTTCTAATTGGAAAGGAGAGCCTCAGTTCTGTGTCTGACGTCATTCGGCACTGCAGAACTTTTGAAACGCTCAAGATGCGTCGGATTGCGCCAAAGTTTGGTCGATTGGCAAACGTTACGACGGTTGCCAGTGTGGACACGAGACCTTGCCTCGACCTTCCTTCCACCATCCGACAGATTGTCCGCGAGGAACTTTCCCGCCGCGAGGAGTTGCATTCAACTGCTGACCACCATGGCGTGTACACGTCACGTGAGGCTATGACGACGCCACATACGGCCCCTTGGCAACCGATGGTTACCGCAGCGGCCGTAGCGTATACAGCGCAGCCCCACAGTCGAGGATGACAACACGCCCTCCGACTCCGCGCTATGACCAACGCGCTCAACGCACGCCTACTCGACGCCCGATGTATCGTCGTGACACACGCCACGAACCAACCCACTACACGTGGGAAAATGATAATATCCGCTTCATCGACGAACAACCAAGGTTTCGACCTCTCCCGGTGTGTTATTCCTGCGGTGTCCCGGGTCATATATCGCGGTTTTGCAACCAGCGTATGACCACGTGGTATGGCCAGCCCTCAGAGTTTTCTCGGCCCTCCGAACGGTCACACGGTGCCCCGTGGCCAGCACACGTATCATCTGGCGACGAGTATTGGCTCAGCAGCTCCCGGAATCGCTCCCCGGCATCTGACAGGAGTTTGACACCCCCACCGCAACGTCGTGCTCCCCGTTCTCCCTCACCGCGGCATCGCACCACGTCACCTTCGTCGCCGGAAAACTAGCTAGCGCGGCCGATGGAGGTGAGGTCGCTGGAGACATGCTACTGACAGAAATACCTCCTGTGTTGATGCTGAAAAACAAAGTGCGCGTTCTTGTAGATAATGTCCCTGTGATGGCTCTGGTGGACACAGGCGCAACAATTTCTGTTATGAGTGTCTCTTTTAAACACGTGTTAGGGCGAAAGGTTTTGTTTAAATGGGACGAAGATTCAAAGTGCTGTGGAGTGAGTGGCGAGCCGTTGCGACCTATTGGGGTGTGTAGTGCTGACGTGTTTTTGGGAGACCATGTTATTACGACAGAGTTTGTAATTATTCCTAGGTCGACCCATGATGTTATTCTCGGCATGGACTTCTTGCGGTAGTGTGGTGCTATTGTCGACTGCCGCACAGGGAAAGTATTCATAAGTGGTGCGATTCCATCAGGACTCCTGGAGAACCCTGTAGATCGCGAAACTACACTGTGTGTTTGTGGTGATACGGTCATACCTGCGTCATCTACCGTTTGCGTTCCCGTTGTACCGTAGAACCGATGCACTTTAACTGTGTGAAGAAGAATGTGTTGGTGCCACATTGTGTGGTGTCAATCAAAGGCGGACGCACTGGCTTATGGACAGTAAACTGTTCTAAGGAGCCCGTTATACTACCAGACGGCATGAAATTAGCCTTCGCCAGGGAACACGCGTCCTTATCAGTGGCTGAACTTACAGATGTGCCGGAAGAACCTGATGGCCACAGCTCGGAAACAGCCCTTATGTCGATGGTAAACAAATCGCTCAGCACGAGTGAACGCCGAACGTTAGTGCGCGTGCTTTCGAAGCACATTTCAGTATTCGACTTTGCGCAGAAGGACAAAATACCTGCGATCCCTGCGTCTCGAACGCGCCATACCATCAACACGGTTTCGGCAAATCCGATTAGACAAAAGCCATATCGTGTTTCACCATCAGAGCGCCAGATTATCAACGAACGAGTGCACGAAATGATGAAAAAGGGAGTCGTACAAGAGTCAGCGAGTCCGTGGGCAGCTCCAGTGATTCTTGTTAAAAAAAAAAGATGGATCTTGGAGATTTTGCGTCGACTATCACCGTTTGAATGCTATAACAAAAAAGGACGTGTACCCACTCCCACGTATTGATGACGCAATAGACTGCCTTCATTCCGCCTCTTACTTTTGCTCAGTAGATTTACGATCTGGCTATAGGCAAATTCCGATGCATCCTGACGACAAGGAGAGGACTGCCTTTGTAGCCCCTGACGGGCTCTTCGAATTTAATGTGATGCCATTTGGATTGTGCAACGCTCCGGCAACTTTCGAGAGATTTATGGACACTGTTCTGCGCGTCTTGAAGTGGATCATTTGCATGTGCTACCTCGACGACGTCGTCATCTTTGGCCGCACCTTCTGCGAACACAACTCGCGCCTGGATATTGTCCTGAACTGCATCAGAAACGCTGGTCTAGTTTTAAACTCTAAGAAATGCCACTTCGGTGAACGCCAAACCCTTGTGCTTGGGCACCTTGTCGACAAGGATGGCATCCGCCCTGATCCCCAGAAAACAGCAGCCGTTGAAGCGTTCAGTGCACCGCGCTCTGTCAAGGAGCTCCGTAGTTTTCTGGGGCTTTGTTCCTATTTCCGCCGATTTATTCCTAAATTCGCCGACGTCGCGTATCCGCTGACATGCCTGCTACGAAAGGACACCCCCTTTGAGTGGACTCCGGAGTGCGACTCTTCTTTTCGTCAGTTGAAGTTTCTGCTGACGTCACGACCGGTTCTTCAACAATATTTTTTTTCCCTTATCCTGAGACTTATTTCGGCTTCGCGGCGTTCTGATGCAATCGTTCTTATTTTTGGGTGCGATAGTTCTGTCAGTAGTTACATGTCAAGGTTCCCTTATATAGGTTAGTGGTCTAGTGATCTTGTTTACGCGGTCATGGGAATTTAATTTCTCTTCATTTTATTATTGCTGCGTTCTTTTTTTTCTTTTGGAGAGACATTCAACTTGTATTTTGTATGTCCTTGAAATTTCTGTTTTCTTTATACTAAGAATGTTCTCGAAGTTTCCCTGTAAATGTTTGAATCACAGAGCTATGTGGATCTATAGTCAGTACCACCCTGTCAATACAATTAGTTTTTTATTTACTGTTTCTGTTTGAGATAGCAAAGGGTAAAGTTTCGGTGGAAGAGTTCTTTCGTCCCTCACGAAATCGCCTCGCATTACTGGACGAAAGGGTGGAACTTGTTCGGGGGATTCTGAGCGCTTGGTATTTCACGAGGAGTGATGTCAGTGAAGATAAAAGTATGGGGCCCATTCCATTTGTGGATTCATTATCCAAAAAAGAGGTGAGGCGTGCAGACAGGGCAAAGAGTGCACGCCTCCTGTCTGCACGCCTCACCTCTTTTTTGCATAATGAATCCTTACCAACGAGCTCAGCTTTCTGTCCTAAGCTCCCTTTGTGGAATCATCAGTCATACTCACAGTGATCGAACATGTATCCAATGAAGTCCCCCCCCCCCTCTCTCTTTCTATCCTCCCCGGGGCGAAGTCGCCCCATACTCGTGAGTTATAGATGTCCTGACTGTATGCTTCAATTCATTGTATAAAATATGGCTTTCATTAATTTCTGCTTCAGGCCTCTTAATAACGATACGCTGACTGCCAGAAATTGATAGTATCATTAAGAACCACTTGAAGATCAACTGTAACTGACGGAGTCTATAAGTGCTATTGTAGCTGTCTCAAAATGTGTTGCATCAGCGGCCCACGTTTGTGTAATCTTGTGCCTACGAGGTTTCCCTTTTTGTGCATGACGATGAATGACGACCCTTCTCCATTTTCATAACGTCGATGCATCGCTATATATATTGCCTGGCTTTGTGTCCGTCATTTTGGTGTTCTAAATTATGGTCTGTCTTGTTGCGTAGTTTGCAGTCGAAATATATTAATCTTATTGGCTATTTCCCGTCTTATATGTATGTCTCATTACCAGTTTTGAACACTCCCTGACAGTGTAATATATCCTATAGGTTAAGTGTATTGCCTTTGAGTGGTAAGATTTAGTGGAAGAATATTGCAGACGACGTTGAGATCTCAGTTCGAGGGTGTAACTTAATGTTTAAACAATTATTGTTAAAAAGATGTGTTGATCGGAATTTATTTTTGTACTTACGTGCGAGTATACCACTACGGTTGAAAATTTATTATCCACAAAGCACAATTTTTCAACTCCTCGTGTTTAAATTTGCGTTAAATTTCTTTTTTCAATTCTCTTAGGATTTATTTATAATTTTGGTAGTTAATAAGCTAGACTGTTTGCAACTTCTTTACTTCCTCTATTTCTGAACAGAAAAACAGAAAAACAAAAAGGATTTCTAAAAAAAAAAGCTTCCTAGGATTCTGACTTGTTCTTTACATTTTCTTTTTCATTGCGCAGCTTTCTGGAATGAACATTAGTGGATGGCTTTGCTTCTTATTTCTGTCGCATTAGTAGTTTGCATTTAGTTGTACTGAATATGAGATGCATCCTCGCCTCTAAGTCATTCGTTACATTTCAAGATTATATGCAACCAACCATACTCAGATTGCGGTAACCTTTATTAAGGCGCATTTCTACAACATAGTAGAAAGTGTCATTTCAGCAGTCATTTCTAAAGCCCCATTTCTACACTCTAGAGTTGTACAGCCATTACCGTTACGATCAGTGTGGGTAACAGCCATGCTGGTTTGGTAGCTTGATTTTCAGGACTCGTGCATGTGCACTCATTCAACTGGGATTGTCTTAGAGGAGTGAAAAACGTGATTCGTAGAATACATCGATGTCACCAGGTTCTGTCATCGGGCTGTGTTCGTGCGAAGAAGTGGTACAGCTGCTGCGTTCCAGCATTTCACTTGCGCTGTCGAGAGTAAGCGCACTCACCTCAACACATTCACACGAACCAAAGAAAGGCCCCAAAGTGCGATTTTCTTCCATCGCAAGCGAACATTCGGCCGTTGGGTAATAATTAATTATGAAGAACGGCAGCAAAAATTAAGGGGCACCGAATGCGCGCTTTCCCTGCAGGCTCTGCGGGTTTCAGCGTCGAGCGTTAACATGTAGCTCCTATATGTGCATCTTTAATGTTTCATGCCGTTCCATGCCCACCGCTTTCTCTTCCCACGAAGACTGCTCGTCGCTCACAAGATCTCTTTTCCCGAATTTGCGGAACACCTAAGCGTGTGCACCGTCACGTACTCGCCAGCGCGCATGGTCTGCTTCTAGTGCACGCTGGAGCTTCCCGTGGTCGTCATTGAGGTCTTTGTTAAAAAATGAAAATCTGCAGTTTTACGTGCCGGAACCACGACCTGACGATGAGCCGCACAATTGTGGGGACTCCGGAATAGCTTTGGCCACCTGAGGTCCCGTAACGTGCATGTAATGCGCGGTGCACGGGCGTTCTTGCTTTCCGCCCTCATCAGAATTCAGCCGCCGCGGCCGGGATCGAACCCGAAACCTCGCGCTCAGCGGTAGGACGCCGTAGCCGCTGGGCTGTCGCCACGGCGGGGGCGGCAGTGTAGTGCGCAGTATGACCCGTCATGCGCGCAGTGTTTCCCAATTTCCGTTCGTGCACGGTCACCTGAGGTAAACCACAGACTGGCACAGAGTCGTCGGCGCGGTACATTGCTTGCAGCTGCCCGTTTATTACGATTGCGCCGCCCTGGTAACCTTATTTGTTTCTAGCCCTTTAAAACACTGTTTGTATATATAGTGTACACTACACGCACAGAAAACCTGATTGCAGAATTGCCCTTTTTGCTTATTATTATTTTGTTGCTGTTTTTCTGCAAGGGGGGCAGGGTGGGGGGGGGGGGGGGGTATTGGGGCATTTTAATACAGTGTTTAACGGTAGAGTGCTATCGTGTAAAAAAAGCAGGACTAGAAACACGGTGAACACATTCGGAGGCCCGGCAAGCAGGAATCGGGCGCTGTCGCGCAGCGCGCATGGCCGAGGTCTCCCGAACAGACATCCCGCGGCGCGCGCAGAGGTGCGGTCAGCGCTGCTGGACCTGGCCAGAGCGAGAGCCCGTTCACGCGGGGCCGGTTCGCGAACACGCCGGCGCTGGCGGGGCGCGAGTCGCGCCTCGCAAATGATGACGGATGAAGCGCGCCAGAGCCGCCGGAATACTGCGCCCAGACTACGGCTGCTGCTGGGCGCGCGAAGTGCGCGCATAGATGCGAGGGAGCGCGAGAGCAGCCCCGTCACACGCGGTCTTCTTGCCTGCGAGGCCGAGTTCTGGTGGCTCCACTTTGCGTTGCGCAAACGCAGCGCCCGGTATTGGTGATGAGCGTTTATGACGTGCACAAGGTGACGATCGTGCGCGTCATAAGGTGACAAAGTTTGGTAGTCCATTGCTGCAGATAGACAAACAACACGAGCGCTCGTGTTTGCCCTGTCGTCGTCCCACACGCCCACTGTGTCACCGCGACGGCAACGATTTGGCTCATACCATGCCAAGTGTCAAAACCGGTGCGCTCGACTGTCTCTCGCTTTATCTTGAAAATATAAGAAAATTAATAGTCTAGCAAAAAAAAAAAAAAACTTTGGCAAGCGCATTTGAGGTGAAACTTTGTTTTGTACATTTGAGGGCAATTAAATTTTCTAGAACGGTGCCAAACCGCGCGGGAGAAAAAAAAATTGCCAAAAGAAAATCGAATATTTTTTCCACTGTCACAAGACGTAGATTTCATAGTTGGGAAACGTGTTCTTTTCATTATTAGTAGACAATTTAAGCACTATTTTATCATTTTTCTTTCCTGTATAGTTCCTAAATAGGACAGAAATGTAGCTTTTTTTAAAAGCTACATGGAAGAAATGGCTCAACTAGAGTCAGAAGATACTTTCGTACGAATTTCCATAAACTATATTATCTGGCAAATTTTCATTTGTGCCTCAGTGTTACGCAACAACCCGACAAAAATCACGCTAAACTTGGAAACATGGCAGTTTGGCCTATGCTTACGCATCAATAAAACACTTTCGTGAACTTTGTCAAAATCTGACAAATAGCGGCCCTCACAGAGAAGGACATCAGCTATTCCTGCATGAAGTTTCAAAAAGGCCATTTTTGTTTTAAGCAAAAAAAATAAATAAAAGGTAAGACCTTTACTGCACGACTTTTTGGCTGGAAGTACAAATTGGACTGACGCACACGGTACTGAAATGCTGGAGCTGCATGCGCTGTGTCCGAAATAAGGGCTAAACGACGAAGTTGTGCGTTTATAGATATTTGCTAAGATATCCACGCATGCTTGCTGTAGCCGGTGACCAGGCAACGCCCCCATGACTGCTGGTATCTGTTTTTTTTTTTCGTAATCTTTGTAGACCATACAGAGAGATTGTTGTACTCCGCAGCTTTCATGCTGCCCCCATTTTTTACTACTTCCTCAATCTTTCCGGCGTTATTATTTCGAATGCCACTTACTTTCTTGTTTATCGGCTTCGACAGTCCAGCCAATTCGATATCATCTCCAGTTATGCACTTTTATGCTTTGTCGTTTATTTATTAGGTCGTTTGTTACTTGTGAGAAGTTATCTACTTTTTGCCTTGATACCTTACCTCCCGCTTAAGTTGCAGCTTCTGAAATCAGTATAGTTACGCGGTTTCATTCACTATCTCTGTAATCTTTACCTTCCTGTTCTAAAGTCGCATATTTGTTCATGAGCACTAGTCTGAATACATCTGCCTTTCCTCTGACTGCTTCCACATTGGCCTGCTTCTGTATGATTAACTGTGCTGTTTCCTCAAATTGAGAGCAATCCTTGACCTCATTAACATATATCACTGCCCTTTACCTATACCTAACACTTCCACATCCTACACTATGCTGGGGTCGGCACAAAGTACGAGATCTATAAATTCTTATTTTCCTGTTAGGGCTTTTCCAGGTTAAATTGCACTTTCCGAAGAAGGTAGTCATTATTCGGAGTGGATCGGGCACCGGTAAGGGTCGGATTAACCGAAGCGACATGCTTTTGCGTTAGAACGAGTTCTCCTTCTATGACAATATAGGGTTTCTCGGAAGGACATTCCAGCACGTTCAGATTAAGCGAAAGTCGACTTAACCGAGGTCGAATTATCGGGACTCAACTGTGCCAATTTATCTCCTCTACTTTTTCCAGAGTTGATGCCGTAGTTGCCAATTGCCTATATACCCCTGCCTGCTTTTTCCCCACTTTCGTACTGAAGTCAACCATGACTACAATATACTGGGTTTGCACCTTTCGCATTTGTTATTCAACATCGCAATAGAAATAGGACGGAACGAAGTGAAGACGATGACTATCAGTGCCTAGTCTATCGACCCCACTTCGTTTTTTTCCAAGCGCTGTTTGTTCCCATCCTAATTATGTAACAACTAGCCCAGTCCAGCACACTGCTTCAGTCATAGAAATGTTAGAAATGTTCTGTTTCCTCACCATTGGGACTGGACGTTGGAGCTTAGGCTTGTACTACTTTTAATCGATATATTTTATTAGCTTTATTGCGACGATTATACCCTTTCAATAATGCTGTAGAAGACAAAATTAAAATGGCCACTCAAATGAACGAAACAAAAAGATTCATCTCAAATCTTTGGGGAAAGGTTTCTTTCCTGTCATACAAATTACGTTACACATGTCACATTTCTTTGAATAAAGTCTGAAATGGTCGATCACACCTGTTGCGATAGTCAGCACAGATGGCCCACTTATCACCGCAGCGGAGCCAACACAGGCCGTTATATTGGGACGCGACGAAAATGAAGCGACACTCAAACGACAACGACCCGTGCTTCATCGCTCGTCCGAGTGTTACGCGCCCAGCTTTGCTGAACTGTAGCTCAGAAATGTTCTCGCTTCCGATCTCGATCACAAACATGCCCAGTCGTACGGAGCATGTGCACTTCGACATTTTCGGCTCTCGGACACTCTTGAATAGTCATTAGCGATCGTAGGCGTCATGGTGAATGTTTTCTACGTGCGCATCGTGGCCCTCCCATTTCGCTTCCACGGCTCGCTCGGCTACGTGTTTCGGTGCTGCTGTCACTGTGTAAAGCTGCAGCGCAAGGTGCTTACAGATCGCTACAGCTGCAACAGCGCGCACGTCAGCTTCATTCGTGACTCTTCATTCGGAGAAGGCACTATCGCAACGTGTTGCAGGGACGTCAGGCTTACTTTCTTTAACGGTTCGATAATAGGGTTCCAAGAAATATTTTGAGCTCTCCGCGCAAACTATCCACGTTCATTTCTGGCTCACCTGTGATCATTCATGAGAAAAAACACCGAATTTATTTTCAAGCAACGATTACTCGCGGCCGGCGTGTGGGTTCCAACTTGACGTGTAAGCATGCATGTATCGAAATAGCCTTGACCCTTCTGAACATTTAGTCTTGTGTTACACTTTTATGATCCGCGTAGATTTTTAGCCGCTTTGTCCTCTTATATTCAAATTTTCATTTTCCTCGCCATATTGTTCACGGATCTACTACGTGTGTTTGCCGGCAACTAACCAGTATGCGTGCGTAGCTATCACGACAGGCTCCACATTTATCGCACTCAAGCATCAGCAGTGCGTGCGTGCTCTTTCGCCTTTCGTGCCTTCTCACGACTATTGCCTAGACCTTTTCGTTCCTTTTTTTTTCTTTCTTTCTGCCTATGTGCCCTTTGTCAACGACCTGTCAACCCCTTGTCACATATTTTTTTTTTTAGTGACCCAGTCTCCTGTTCCCGAAATGCACCGAAACTATACTTTCTAGTACCTGTCATTTCAAACGGGAAACTCACTCTGTTTGTCCTAGGTCTCGTATGAGAGAGCCGAAGCAAAGCCCGAATGCAAATCTCGGTGACAGCCTAGGCCAGCCAAGCGCTTTATCACAGCACGCGCGCACCCGAATGGGGTGACGACGTCAGCAACGCCCACCGTTGGAAGCGAGGCAAATGCCGCTCGACAAAGACCTGCTTTTCATTTTGTCATTTTCGTTTAACACCTGCGGGTGTTCTTTTCACTTTTTTTTTTCGGCTGGGACTCGAAACGTTGCCGGATCAGCGGAGGTGGGGGTGCTCTCTTTTTTCGTGGCGACGCTCTCCCTTTCCGCGCGCCTTTCGGTGGAGAGTCCGTTTGGTGCGCACCGCGGTGGAACAAGCGGTGGCAGCGTTCTCGCGCCAGCAACCTCCGCGCGCGCATCCTGGAGCCAAGCGGCCCTTGGCTCCGGCGCGTGTCTGCTTCGCACTCGGCATGTCGCTCCCGGAGTTCCTCCGCAGGCCAGGCGGAACAGAAGCGGACCAACGCGGCAAACTGCGCCACCACGTAATCGGAGAGCGGCGATACGCCGTCGCTGAGCAAGGAGGTTTCTTTCAACCAAGTTATGCGGTGGCGGCGTCGAACACGCGAACTACAGCGTGCTCCAGCGGTTCAAAATGGTGGGTGTGGGTGGCACAAGATGGCCGAGGACATCAAACGAAGGCACCGTTATAAAAGGCATACGTGTGTGTACGCACATGCGTTCTATATGCAACAGCTTTGTTGCGCAACCCGGCTCGCTGAGTGGTGACCGATACGGCGTATTCGGTTCAGCAGTAACAACGCGATACGGATGCGCAGCACTGCGATAAAGATACCATTCGTCCTACCTGGGACACTTGGCGCCAACATTTGCTGGAATATGCATGCATCATCACTGAACCACCATGCACCACCAGCGCTATCTGGCAAGCCCTATAAAAGAGGACACGAGGAGACCTTCCGCCTACAGCCAGTTCTGGCTGCAAGAACAAGATAACGCGCGATGCAGCAGCTCGCGCGTAATGATCGCGCCATTTGGCGGGGCGCCATTTCGCGGGGCTCCATCTCTGCCACTTGCTTCTCGCCCTGCATGTGCCGCGCAGTCCACCGGAAGCTGCGGCGCGTCACCAGCGCCGTCGTTCGGGCGCTACATGCGCTCTTCCAGACGGCTAGAGCGAAGTTGCGCGGCATATAGTTGCCAGTATGCGGGACGAACCTGTAAGGAAGGAACACGCTCCGTTGGGTACGTCTGTTCCGTTAGTTGCAAACTATGCAGTGCAACTTCGCTTAGGTCCGTAACCGACTGGCCCAAACTTCTGCTGTGCTCGAACGGGCATTCATGACCGGCGGCTACTGCCGCGCGGATGACAAATAGGCAAATTAGTGGCGCCTTTGAAACACAGCTAAGTAGCGCGCTGCCTAATGAGTTAATTGGCAGGGAAAAAAGAAGGGGGGGGAGGGGTACCGAAGCATGCAAACTCCTTGACAAAGAGGCGAGTAACAGCGGAGTGGTGGCTTTCGTGGCGCATTGCTAAGCGACCTGATTAGAGACAGCATGAGTTCACCAAACAACGTCAGCCAGAATTTTCTACTGGTTTGGACTGTTGTGTTACTTGTACTTGACACCGCTGTTCTTGTTTTTATTATCTGCATCGAATGGCAGAAATACCAAGGATATTCCCTGAGCTCAGTGTCGAATTCTAGAACACGCAGTTGCCTTGTCTCGTTTGACTGCACACACACACACACACACACACACACACACACACACACACACACACACACACATATATATATATATATATATATATATATATATATATATATATATATATATATATATATATATATATATATATATATATATATATAGGTGCGTGCGTGCGTGCGTGTGTAAGAAAGGAATGGGAGGGGCCATTTTTCTTACACACGCACGCACGCACGCACGCACGCACGCACCTATATATATATATATATATATAGGTGCGTGCGTGCGTGCGTGTGTAAGAAAGGAATGGGAGGGGCCCGACTTTTATTAGCTGCATCATAAGAAGCCAACAAACAAAGAAATGATAAGTAATGGGAATGAAGGCGGATGAAAGAAACAACTGGCCGCAGGTGGGATACGAGCCACGTCTTCGCATAACGCGTGCGATGCTCTTACCCATTCAGCTATCGCGGCGCCGTTTTCCCATCAACTTTCTGGGGTATTTATGTTTGCCTGCTAGAATTAACCCTGAAACTGTTGTGAACGAAGTGAGCTTGGCCTTGGCCGTTCGCAAAGCTGGCGCTGGGAGAGAAGACGAAGAAGCGGAGTAAACCAGGCGATTGCAGGGATATCTATTGTATATGGCACCTCCACACCTGGCACAGCACCTCCTCCAAAATGTTGCAGGAAGAAACCAGGCCCACGAGTTAAAAATAATGTATACTTATAGCAAGTGTATATGGCATTCACGCAACGACCAGTCTTCGTCTTCTTTCCCTTCACCGTAGCATCATATATATATATATATATATATATATATATATATATATATATATATATATATATATATTTATAAACGAGAGAATGGGGCAACGAGGGGCGCTCGATTTCGTTAATCATGACCCTATAAAGCCAACAGACAATGAGACCAAGAAATACCTCGGGGAAATTAGTTGTAGTTGAAATTGATATGTAGAAAATAGTAAAGGCAGTGAAATGAAAGCCGTCGAAAAGATAACGTATCGCCGGCGGGAGGCGAACCCCCAACCTCCGCATTACGCGTGCTTGCACTACCAATTGTGCTACGGCGGCGGCTATCAAACCATCCACTAACTTGGCTATTTATGTTTTACTAGATCCAGTCGTAGGAGTGTTAGCGCCGCTCAGAGCCAAGGTGGGCGGATGTGGAACATTCTTTTTTGCCCGATGGCGACACATAACACGTGATTTTAGGATAGCGGGCACGTGGCTAATAAACCCTCCTATGCTACTTAATGATATCAACGCTGCCAGATTTGAGAGCTTCGCAATGAATAAACGAGAGAAGAAGGGGAACCGAGGGGCTCGATTTTGTTAATCATGACCATATAAAGCCAACAGACAACGAAGCCAAGGAAAACCTATTGCTTTCCTCAGCTTCATAGTCTGTTGGATTTATATGGTCATGAGTATATATATATATATATATATATATATATATATATATATATATATATATATATATATATATATATATATATATATATATATATATATATATATATATATATATATATATATATATATATATATATATATAGATATATAATAAAGTTCCTGGCAACTGTGTAGACCAGAATTTCCAGCGCCTGTAAGCGGGCGCCATGTTTTTCTTAAGATGTCACAGCGCGCTTGCAGTTATCAGTCACCAGCGATCGCTGGTTTTGAAAGCGCTGAAGCCGTCTTGTCGTCTCTGAATGCCGGTGTGTCTTCTTTAATGTTATCACATTTCAGATCACGAAAATACACCACGGATATAATTGAGCGAGGCACACTGCAGCACCGTCTAGCTTCAACGGAGCTGCAGCGTTGTCTGCTTCACTGCAGTTGCAACGTCGTGCAGTTGGCCGAGATTTATTTTTTTTCTTTCTTTTTTGCGAGATCTGCGTAAATATGCACGTATCTTTTGGGGCTTGAGACACTCTATGGAAGATACCAGACGACATCTAGTACGGGATACTTTGTTTTTCTAAAAACGAGTATCGCATTTGTGTCAAACGCTACCACCATGGATTGGGCTGCATTTTTACCCTGCTTTGTCGTCTTGATCGTCGTGTGCTATTATCATACGACGACCTATATGAGTACAATAAAGTTATTTTCTATGCTTTGCTCGCTGCACGCCGTCGCAGGGAAAGCTCTATAGCTCCTACGTGCTTACGTAAGACTGACATATGAAACACGTACGAGTAGCATTTCGCACTCACAACGGACACACTCAGCAGTAAGTGGGCCAGTGCAGTATGCACGAGATAGAAGCGTTACATATAATATCGCGTGTGCAGTCTGTTACAGGGGCCTTATTATTTTCTCCCTCGCAGTCGACAGAGAACACACAATATTTGCGTATCCATGTACAACATTGCTGAAGAAGTTACCAAGTTCTGTTAAGAAGGAATGAACATTCTCCTCGTGTAGCTGAGTCTGAGTATCGCACAATTACAGCAGTTCAAGTACCGACGTATTGCACGAAAGAAACTGCGGTGAGGCACTGACACGTGCACAGCCCTGTTTTTTGTGCATGGTATAGCCATATGCTGCTTTCTATTGTCGCGGTCACAAGTACTCGAATGCGGCTCGTTCATGTGCATGAAATACATGGGACGCGAAAATCTGTCAAGTTCCTTGCAGTCTTGTTTATTTGCCGTAACGGAACAATCACTGCGCTAGTTACGAAGTCGACACGCGCACCCAAACGTTTTCTGCTTGCCTTTATTTATTTATTTTTTTCGTATCCAAAACGCAGTTTTGAGTACGGGTTGAGCTCCGTGTGCTTTCCGTCTGGAAAGTGAACCGAGCTGATCCAAATAACGACGTCCAAAGGCAGTAAACAGCAGTGTTATGCTGTTATCGTAGGCCCACAGCGCGAGAAGGCAAGGCGCAGAGTATAGCGTAGTCTACAACAACAAAACGAGTACGCACCCGAGCAGCTTGCTAGGCACAAGGTTTTTTTTTTTCTACTTAAAACCACAACGCTATGGTATCGCTTCAGAGGCACAGCAATAAGAAACTTGTGCAGCAAATGCGCTCTACACAAACAAAGCCTCTTGTGTCTCCGTGAACGTCGACCGCAGGGCTCTTGCATGAGCAGCTTCCTCTTTCGCTGATTGTTGGTGCAGCCAACGACGGCACATTGCCATCCGGACAAATAATCTTTGCACATTCCGCTTAGTAGATGTGGGAAGAACACCTCTAAAGCAAACAGTTCAGCAGATGCGGCAAAAGCACGTCTAAAAACACGACATGCGAATACGTACCGCAAATGCCTCCCGTCTCCCGGGAGGCATTTTTCTCCCGTCTCCCACAACCCCGCAGCCCTCACCAGAAGGTAGCACCTGGCGTCGAAAGTAGTGACGCGGCTGGAACTCGCGCTACGAGGCTGTAAAAAATCTGGCGTACAGTTATTTGAATAAATCTACGTTGAAAAAAACAACAAATTTATTTTCGATGTTTCGGTCCAGGACCGGCCTTTATCATGATATTGATCAAGATAGCCTTTATCAAAGGCCGTTCCTTGGCCGAAACGTCGAAAATAAATTTGTTGTTTTTTTCAACGTGGATTTCAAAACATTTACTCTCGAACCTCGTTATAACGAAACAAACTATAACGAAATAATGGCTATAACGAAGTCAATGAAATTTCCCTTGAAAACCCCATAGACATCAACATATTTAGAAGCTCGCTCTAACGAAGTGAAATTGTCCTGCCAATGGATGCAGCGAACTAAACTCGTCTCCGAAACCAAAAAATAGCCGACTGTTGCGCGCCGAGTACGTCGCTTTACGCAGGGTTTGGCACTTGTTAGCCTCGGCAGTTCAGGTTTCTCCCCCGTCGCCGCGTCGAATACGTCGTCGAGCAACACTGATCTTTCTCACCACTGCGTGCAGCTGCGCATCCATGTGCGCACCTACGCACAAGAATCAGCTCACTGTCGCACTCCTCCCCTAACCTCTCTCTTGCAGGTGCCTGGCTGCGCGAAACGCGCTACGCTGCGCGGCTACGCGCGACGTAGCCACGTGCATAAGTGCATTCAATTCTGCGCAGCGGGGCGTGGCCTCCGAGATCTCCCCAGCGCAATGTCGGGGGGTCACCACCAAAGCCATGCATTCAGGTCTCGCTCTCCCTGCGGCACGCCGCGCGGGCAGGCAGCTGGGCGTTGGCTCCGAGATCATATTGGCATCAGTGCCATCTCGGAGGCCACGAGTTGGCCCAGCCAAGTTCGCTTGCCTTCTCGATCACACAGCAGAGCTTTGTGTAGCGTGCTACGAGCTGCTTGACCACGACGAGCCAAGTAGAAAGCGGACTCGAAAAATTATCATGATGGAACAGAAGGCAACTACCTAAAGGCTGTCTCGTCAGGGGCTAAGTCGCGTGCTGCATACGCCGAAGATTATCTTGTGGTTTTATTCAAATTTCATCGCATACGTGGCAGTGTAGCGTTTCTGCGAGCCGCAAAGTCATCGTCACATTTCTGTTTTCACAATTGTGAACCCCCGTTGGGCATATCTTGCAGTAGATAGTAATGATGGATATAACGAATTTCGACTCCCCGCTCAACTTTGTTATAAGGAGCTTCCTGTTATGTTTAGACGAGCTCTATAGAAATAAGGAAGAAGCAAATGAACATGGACGAAGCGACAAGACATTTGCCGTAGATGGAAGCCGAAACGAGGTCTTCCGCCATCCCGCCTGCTGTGCTTTACCCTTAAGCTACCGCGACACGCCCATCCTCTCGTATATATTCTTGGGTATTTGTGTATATGTGCTAGATTATGCCTGAATGTGTGAGCCAATGACACGGCCATGGCAGCGGATATGCAACACTTTTCGAACCACCGGCGTCACGTATAGTACGTGAGCTTAGGAACCGGCAACTGGTTAATAAATCATCGTATGCTACATCATGGCATCGTGGCTTCCTTAATTAGTCGAAGCCCTCTCTTTAAGCGACGACCTAGAAAAAAAATAAGGGGATTCTGTCTTTTCGTCCGCTTTCGTTTCCACATTCCTTATGATTTCGGTATGTAGATTAAACTAAACAATTGCCTTCCTCTATTCTTTCTGTGTTTTCTTCATATGGTTGTATATAACAAAAGATTGGGCCCCTGGGATCGCCTTATTCTTTTCGCCCATTGATTGCATTGTGTTTCGAACGGTCCAGGAACCTAACCTCTTCTAATACCGGTGTCACACGGTCACTTTTGATCGCGATCGGACCCGATTCGAATGGAATTCCTTGATCGCGATTGACAATACCTACTAACGGTCCAACGATCCGGATCTAGTTTGGGTGAGCTCAAGCGCGCCAATTGTCGTTAGTATGTCCAAATCATCTATAAAATTTGTATCATATGGTAATTAATTACTAATAATATAGTAATTAATTCTAATTAATATTGCAATATTAAAAATAGTAATATAAACTCTTCTTTTTTTCAAGAAAATATTATTTCGTTTTTCATTGTGGGTAAGGCTGTTATCGTCTGCTGATCGTCTGCAACTCTCAGAACTACATTGTCGTCAGCCTACGATCACGATTAATAGTCTCGATCGCGATTGTCTTAATACAGATCGAGCAAACTCGTGATCGAAAGCGACCGTATAGTAACACTCGATTCGGATCGAGCCCAAGCCGAATCGGGCCCGATGGCGATCGAATGTGACCGTTTGACACCGGTGTAAGAAATAAAATGAATACGCCCACAATATGCTATGAGTTAGCGGATTCTGCATGGCGAATTGACAAATAATTACAAACGCAACATTCTAAAGAAAAAAATTGATATCAAAACGCCTCTATATGTAAAGTTGTGAGCAACATAAGCGGGATCACCACGTTTTCTTTCAAGAAAGAGTTACTCGTGATGCGTAATTTCGAATGGGAGGTTTTAACATGCCGCAGGTAGCTCTTCCTGTCATGTTATAGTGGCACTGAGCACTTTTGCGCTTGGGAATGTGTGTTTATAGCCACTACAGCATATTAAAAACAATTCCTTTGTTCCCTTTCACATTGCCTATGGAGGTACCCGTTTTGAAATCTCTAATGTCAACCTTAATATTATAAGCTCCTTAAACGCCGCTAGGGTGACTCTACTGTCCGGAGCGCGTCCTCGAAAACCACAGAGCGAGTGACGCCTGCAACATCCAGAAGAGCGCGCATAAAGAAATACGTAAAGAGAAAACAAAGTTCAGGTAGTGTCGCGGGGCACGCGTGCACGCGCATTCGGTCAACGTGCGCGGTTAGCGTCCCGCAAAGGCGTCACGAGGGATGAGATGCTGCCGACTTCAATGGACGCTCAGGCGCCAGGCCGCGGCATTGCCGCCGAGCTTGTCGGTGGGTCCACCAGCAGCCAACCGCCGTCTCCTCCTCTTTTGAGTCAACGATGTCTACGCATGCGGCTGTGTGATTGAGCCAAGTGTTTCAAAAAGCGGAGATAGTCATTTATCTCGCGCCCGACAGTGCGACGGCGATATCTCCGTCTACACAATGACGGCGCTCTTACGATAAACTGCGCCGGCCGTTGTGCGCATCACGCGTACTTATAGTGACTGACTGCGGGGTCGCACACGTGCGTGGTGCCAGTTTCGCGCGTTGTCTAAGCCGTCCGTCCGAGAGCGGGGCACTTAGGTGAAATGAGAAGTTATCACGCACATAGCTATGTTTGCGCTGTTGTGCGGCGAACAATAGAGGTAGCTCGCTAAAGAAACCGAGGACCGTGGTGTTTCTTTTTATTTATTTAAGAGCGGAGCTGTAATACGCTAGGTTCTGGTGGTTTGTGTGCGCAAGCAATAAAGATGGCGGCCACCCCATAGTAAATGAGCTAAAGCATAAAGCAAGCGCGTATCACCGGGTATGCCCCAGCTGCGTTTAATCGCGAGAAATGTCAAAACGCACTGAGATAAAAGAAATATCGTAATAAAAAGAAAGTAAAACCGGAATAGACACTGTTTAGTATGGATTGCGCTTTGACGTCACGGGTTCCATAGGCAAACCACGTAACCTTATCTCAGTTCCCTTCCACCGGTGCAATGGGTGGGCCGCGTGCGATGAGGACTGCGGAAGAACAGCACCGCTACGAACACCGTCGTGAACAGAAGCGGGAATGTGCGCGGCGACGGCGGGCGGCACGTAATACGGACGAAGATCGTGCCGCAAACGCCAAGCGCATGCACCTTTGCCTGGAACACCCCTACCCACTCCACTCCCATCGTAATCGTGGGTGATTTCAACAAAGACGTGTCTCGGCCAGACGGAAAGTGGTTCGTGGCATTTCTCTTGGAAAGGTTCGGCATTCGGTGTTACACAAACACCAGTGTGCCCAAGACGCGTCATCGGTCGTGTGTAGACCTCACCTTGGCCCAGAACCTTTCCAGTGTCGCCACAGAGCCACTGGCCGTACATCATAGCGATCATAAAGCTATAGTCCCCTTGGCGGCCAAATAATAAATCCAGAAAAGCAAACAAAAGGAGGTAGAAAAATAGAAAAGCATTGAGTAAACAATTCAATAGAACAACAAAAATATCGTGAAAAAACGAAGTTCACTGTGGTATGTGTCTTTGATTTTCAATCAACATAATTATTACCAACATATCTATCGCCATATATACAGCTGTACTGGTCGTCCACCATCACAGAGTGGAATGGCTCTGAATCTTTTAAAAATATGTTTATGCATATGAGGTACGTTCCGTCGTTGAACTGAGCCTTACTATTGTAAGCTACTTGCAACTGTTTGGAGGGCGTCTTCATGGAGATGTGAGCGACACAACTACATCGAATGCATCGCAAGTGTCTGCGCTCGCGGCTATCGAGGGCTAGCAGGTTTCGATTGCGTTTTCGTATGGCCGGCGCTCTGCTACGCGAATGTAAAGAGTAGAGACGCGTTGCATTTTAGTACGGTACAGTGCAGCAACCTGTGGCGGTAGCTATAGCTTGGTGCCTTCGATAGTGACAGCTGCTGCTTTTGTAGCAGCGTACAAAAAAGGAGGAGTTTCTCTCCGAGACAGCTTCGTCTTTGCATGTCTATGTTGACAGCATTACGCAGAGCGTGTGAGACCACCCGTGGCTCAACAGTTTCATAAATCTGTAAATGGCTTAAACATTGATAATAATAAAAATACGAAGTCTTTCGCCTCCTACCAGCGTGCAACCTAGCTATGAGAGACGGTATGGAAGGGAGAGGAGGGGCAGGCTCCGATATAATTTGGACAGCCTGAGGATCTTTGACGTGCACCCAAAGCTCAGTATACAAGCATTGCCGTATTCCGCCATATAATGCGACTTCCGGGAATCGAACTCTCGACCTTGTGTTGAGAAGCAGGACTTGTAGGCACGCACTGAACCAGCGCTACGGGCGAAGTCTCAAATGCATCCCGCGACCCCCAAGGGCGCAGCCTGAAGTTCAGAGGTGCACGTATATATTCGGAGGTCGATCGCACAACCATGCCCTGAACAGTCTGTGTGCCCAGGCCACTAAGTATTGGAGGTTTTTTTTGCAATTTCTTCATTCCGAAGGAGGCTTTTTAAAGAAAATTGGGACACCAAGGAGCAATACTGCGTGTGTTTCGACTGACGAAATACTCTTTCAAAGCTCCATTTGCATATATTTGGTTTCAAAAATATCAATGATCGGAGGAAAAAGTGAATGCGAAGCGTCCCTTCTTTCTTTTTTTAGTTTCCCTCCTATACCGCCGCGTGCAATGCGCGCAAATATTGGACTACAAACAATTTTCCCGTGTTTTGGCTATTTTCTCTGGACCTAGCCTCCTGTTTCTTTAGAACGTAATGTAACCAGTGTTCATCAGCAAGCAGTTTGCCAACCCTGAGCAGATTCTGTCAATATCCGCGACGTCATGGGTAGTTCGTGCGAGAATAGACAACGTGGCGTAGGCATCCGTCTTTCACTTCTGCGCCTTTTCTGGCTTACCAATTTCGGTTCATAATAACAGCGATTTTCTTGGTATTCCTAAAGCATAATTTAATAGTTCGCTTAGTATTTCTCTGTAGTGTTCCTTTTAATGGAAACCGGAGAGGTTTGCTTGGTGGCGCACTCGCATGTTACGCCAGATGAACACGATGATACCCGCCGTGGCTACTCAGTGGCTATGGTGTTGGGCTGCTGCACTCGACGTCGCGGGATCGAATGCCGGCCACGGCGGCCGCATTTCGATGGGGACGAAATGCGACAACAGCCGTGCGCTCAGATTTAGGTGCACGTTAAAGAACCCCAGGTGGTCCAAATTTCCGGAGTCTTACACTACGGCGTGCCTCATAATCAGAATCAGGTTTTACGCTCTTGGCGCGTAAAACCCCATAATTTAAGAAAGAAAATACGATGACATGTGAAATAGTGCGCAGACTAGATAACACGCTCACACAATATACATACACGGGCACATGCAAAACTACTCTGAAGACTATATTGTCGATAAGTGCCTCGCAGGAAGGTTTAAAAGTGTCCTCAACGCGGGGGCGCACTGACAGCGCTGTTCAATGGTAAATTGTGAAAAGGCGCAATTTACCATTGAGCGTATTGTGTCAAGGTGACTTAGTACGTGTCGCCTTGGCACGGTTTGAGTATAGACATTCTTCACCAGCTGGTTCGCACACTATAAACAGATGGTGCTTGCGCCACGCCTATAGCAAAGGCGTGGCACAAAGAACGTCAAGGGGAAAGTCAGAGATGCTGAAATAATCTCGCGGGTGGCGGCAATGGAAAAGAAACCTGCCATGAGTAACTACTTAAGAGGAAAAAAACGAAATCAGGGAAGAAACAATTTATAATAACTCAAAGGGAAGCTCATTACTTTTCTAAGCGAGATCAGGATGCCTTATAAAACTCATCTATAAAGCGAGATATAAGAAGGAAGAAGAAGCATGTGCTTGCTGCGGTAAAGCTGGGGAAACGCTGAAGCATACTTTATTAGAATGTGAAGACATCTGCCCAGCGGTCGATTTAGACACCACTGGCCTTCTTGAAGCCCTTGGGTTCAGCGAGAGCAGGGGGTAAGTAAACATGTCCGCAACAGAGATTATAGTAAGAGGCGATTGGAAGATTGGTGGAAGAAAAGTAGGGAAACGACAAACAACGGAGACCTACAAAAACAAAGTTCACAATAGGGGGTCAGAAGATTTGGTTATGGGAATTCATCGTGGGTTTCTTTTTTGTTTTTCTTTTTTTTTCTTTCTTTAACCTAGGCAGGACATTAGGCAGTACAATAGCAAGAGCTTGGTGACGCGACCCACCGCCCCGTTCCAAAGGGGACGCTCATAACATTCATCCATCCATACTAGCCATTTGTTGCCTCAAGATCGGCCACGTCGCCACCGCGGCGGGTCGATTGCCGGTTGCGGCTGGTGCATTGCGATAGGGGTGGAACGCAAAACAAACGCTCCTCGACTTATACGGGTGTCACATGGGCCCTTTCGATTGCGGTTGCTCCTGATCGTGCTCGATGGCGGTCGAAAATGCGCCGTGTGACACCCGTAGTAGAGTTAGGTGCACGTTAATGTACACCAGACGGTGGAACCGGATCTGGAGAACCAGCACCACCGCGTCTCTCGAAGCCTACAATGTAGTTTGAGTACACTAAACTTCCCATTTAAAAAAAAGATATGATAAATATGATGTACGCGTACACACTTGAGTAAGGTTACTTCCTAGTTAGTGAATTGACTACTGTGGCATTCTCACGTGTATCTTTGTACTAAACTCTGATCAGCTCGCAGTCCTTTTTTTTTCTTCTCAAAATGGAGACACATCGGAAAAAAGATGCACCGCTTGTTAATTGGCGTTCTGCTAACTCAGCTTTACTGCAGCTACTGTCCTACCAGATTTCTTTGTCCTTGTTTTGCTTTTTTTTTCGTGCCACAACCATGGAATAAAACGTTGAATCGTCATCTAACTCAAACTGAGGTTTTACTGTAGCGGAACAATTTTGATATTATTTTTGATCAAAGGCAATGTTCCGGCAGAAATATTATGGCCAGGTGGCATCGAAAATTAAGTAGACACTCGTTCGAGCTCGCAAATGCTGTTTTTCTCGTCTCCACTTACGTCCAGCCCCATTCTTTGAAAATCACGGGCACTCCCAATTATATATATGACTGAACTCGTCAAGAAAAGTATTTAAATTATGGTGTTTTACACGCCAAAACTACTTATTGATTATGAGGCACGCCGTAGTGGAGGTCCCCGGAAATTTCGACCACCTGGGGTTCTTTAACGTGCACCTAAATCTAAGTACACGTGTGTTTTCGCCCCTATCGGAATGCGGCCGCCGTGGCCGGGATTCGATCCCGCGACCTCTAGCTCAGCAGCCCAACACCATAGTCACAGAGCAACCACGGCGGGTAAATCGTCAAAGATTCTACCGACCAGTGAGTGGGGTTTGCGTATGTTACATAAGAATGTTCGAAGGCGAAAGTTTTGTAATAAGCCACAACTTCAAAAAGTGGGCGTTTTAAGCTCGGAGGGAGGCATAAACAAATCTAGCGCAATTGACATGTTCACGAGTGATTATGTAGAAGATAAAGGGATGATACTGTACCCATAAAACGTTATACTGAAACAAAAAACATGGCAATCTGTGGTTTACAAGCCATCGGCCATAAATAAGTGAAAAAAAGAACGGTGAGGGAATGGCAGTAATCCTGATCTTTTTACAGAGGCTGAACGTGCGGGCCACTGTGTCTTGGGGGAAAATTCTAGCTCTGCGTTCTAGTACGCCCACCGTACGGTAGTACTCGTAGCATTTGTACAGGGCGCAATGAACTTAGACGGATGTAGCCTATATGCGACATTTACATGCCTTGTGAAGCTTTGGCCAAACTTTCGTGGCCGTTCACACAATCAAGGCCGGCGACAAACGCTGAAACAGCGGCTTGCTCTACCGCACAGGCGTCGTGCGCTGCTGTTGCAAATATAGGCAGCGGAAGTCGGCTGAGGCAAGTAATGGCTGCGTCACCACGTGATCAAACATGGCGACGTCCACCAGAGCATTGTGTAAAGGGTCTAAGAAGAAAGGCAACATAGACACTAGCTAAGTAAACAAAACAAAAGAAAGAAGAAAGAAAAAGACACCTTTCATTAAACATTGTAAAGTTATCAGCGGCTATGATGCTGCGCTGATAAGCACGAGTTCGTGGAATCAAATCCCGGCCGCGGCAGCTGCATTTCGATGGGGACGAAATGCAAAAACGCCCGTGGCCCCATGCATTGAGGCACGTTAAGGATCCCCTGGTGGTCAGAATTAATCCGGAGTCCCCCTGTACGGCGTGCCTCATGATCAAATCGTGGTTCTGGCGCGTAAACTTCAGAAATTAATTCAGAGTTATCCACAGTAGCACTTGCTTATCATAATGTATACGTTTCGTAACGACAGCGCACGCTTGACGAATTGACGATAGGAACGTTACAAAGCATGCGTTCACCGGCTGCGCATTCCAGCAGGCGGTCCACGCGCAATCCTTACAAGCGCACGGGTGAAAAATTACAGGGTCTCTTAAGGTCTCTCTGAAGAGGTGAACGGCGACAGCCTACTCTTCCTCCTCTTATGATTCACCTCTATCTCCTTGCCTCTTCTCTTTCTCTTTTTTCTATCATTACGGGTCATTAGAAGTCATTAGTCATTATTAGTCCTTACTAATCATTACTAAGCATTTTAGTCATTTGTAAGCAATTGTAGTTGCTACAAGTCGTCGTTAGCCATATCGGTCATTTCGTAGTCATTAGTAATCATTACAAGTCATTTCATTCATTATTAGTCATTACTGCTAATAAGTAAGCATTTTTAGTCGTTTGTAATCAATTGTAGTCGTTACAATTCGTCGCTTGACATATTGGTCATTTCGTAGTTATTAGTAGTCACTACAAGTAATTTCAGTCATTATTAGTCATTACTGCTCACTAGTAAGCACTTTTAGTCATTTGTAATCAATTGTGGTCATTACAAGCCGTCGTTAGACATGTTGGTAATATCATAGTCATCAGAGTCATTACAAGTCATTTCAGTCATTATTAGTCATTACTAGTCATTACTAAGCATTTTTAGTCATTTATAATCAATTATAGTCGCTACAATTCGTCGTTAGACATATTCATCATTTCGTAGTCATTACTAGTCATTACAATCATTTCAGTCATTATTAGTGATTACTGCTCACTAGTAAGCATGTTTATTCATTTCTAATCAATTGCGGTTATTACAAGCCGACGTTAGACATATTGGTCATTTCGCAGTCAATAGTAGCCATTACAATTGATTAGTAGTCAATCTTAGTCATTACTATTTATTACTAACCTCTACCAATCTCAATTATAGCGTTATCATTCACTAACTGTCACTATAGCAATCATTTTTCATTCTCTAATCTGTCTTTAATCTGTCTTCATATGGCGTGATGACGCTTCGGCGGACACTCCGGCGGTCAGGTCTGCTGACACAAACTTCCCCATGAGCCTAGAAAGGCTTTCCGGCGGCCACATTTCGATGGGGGCGAAATGAGAAAACGCTCGTGTGCTTAGATTTAGGTGCACGTTAAAGAACCCCAGGTGGTCGAAATTTCCGGAGTCCTCCACTACGGCGTGCCTCATAATCAGAAAGGGGTTTTGGCGCGTAAAACCCCATAATTTTTTTTCAAAGGTTTTTGCCTTAAAGTATGCGACCATTGACAAGCCCATTCTTTGCTTTCTCTCGGATCGCGTCCGTGCTTATTACCCCAGAGTCGCCAACATTCGCTGCTACAGGGATGCCAATACATGCATACGCCACTTCAAACGACAACGGCCCACGCTTCAAGTTTCGTCTGAGTGCTATAGGCACAAAGCTTTGCCGAGCTCAAGCTAACAAATATTCCTGCTTTTGATCTCGGTGACAAACACGCCCAGTCATATGCAGAGCATGGACACTTGGACGTTTTCACATCTGCAGGCACTCGAGCCTCGTGGTAAGCGATCGGATTTGTTGCAGCTAATGTTTATTACGTCTTTCCCCATTTTTCTCGCATCACTCGGCTGTGTGTTCTTGCGTTGACGTCGACTCGGAAAGGCCTGAGCGCAGTGTGCACCTACAGGTCTGCAGCATGCTGTATTTCTTTGCACTCGCTGCACAAGCGCACAACACAGCAATGTGAGTATCGGGAGTCGGAGGAGGCCGAGCAGGCAGTGAGTCTCTCTTCTCGAGACGTGCTGCGGTGTGCACCGTGTAATGAAACACTCGCTCTTTTCATTATACTTTTCCCCGACATGATTCCCCTATTCACGAAGAAGCAGTTCGTCATTCGCAGCACCAAAACTAGGTGCCGGCAGCGTTGGCTGGCTCTCGCCACTTCGAGCTAGCAGCCTGCATACGAGCGAAGTTGTCCCTGGAGGCAGGAAAGAAGAGATAATTGTGCCAAGATCGACTCGCTGGATAAGGCTGATTTACAACTTAATAACTTATTTTGTTCCTTGCTATAATTGTTAGCATATTTTGCCTTCGTCTTGCTTTCATACATTATCGCTTTTTTTAGTTTCAGTCTGCGGCAATAAACGTCCTTCGATCGTAAAGTGAAAAAAAAAAGAAAAATAAAACACGATTTACACACACGTGTATGAAATCGCCCTAGTTGGTTCGGGTTCAACATTATACGCACATGTGACCCATTCCGACTCAATGTTTTATTGTCATGTATTTCGTGGAACTCCCACCTCTCTACTATTGTAGCAGCACCATCAACACAGGCAAAGACTGTGAGAAGACAACGAGGTGGATCATACGGACATTCTTTTGACTCGCGTGAAAACCATCATTACCACGCAGGCCGATAAACGCGGGACAAAGAAGCAATTGGCGCACACCAGTGCACTTTTCTTTAAAGCGAGCCTTTCTGTGCCTACGCCCGCCCCCGGCCTTTCGCATTCTTCGGTGGCTTTTCTGCTTCTAACCTGCGATAATTCTGGTGGTGCGCATTTCCCTCACATTTATTTAGGTCCTTTTTTTCGCATCGAGGGGCTCAAAAATATCTCCTGTACAGTAGGCCGATCCCGGAGACAGTGTAATAGAAGAAGGGGCCAATCCCGCAGATGGTGTACTGTGGGATTGCTCATTGACTGCTTATCCTCAATGCTCCAAGACGGATGTACATGTGGTCCTAGAAATGGATTTTATTCCACCAACACCAAATCTTTCAACAAAGCCTTCAGAGAAACTGTTCTCCTTTGACATTTGTTTTATACCACCGGTATATATATATATATATATATATATATATATATATATATATATATATATATATATATATATATATATATATATATATATGAACCATTCACACGGTTCACATATATTCACCCTCTGCAAGCGTGGGTGCTTAGGTCAGTTGATAATACACTCGTCTTTTGAGCGAGGTGTCATAGTTTCGAAACTCACCGCCGCCAACGCTTGTCCGTTCGAACTTACTTTCTTTTATACATTCACTTCTTTAAATCGATTCTACTTACGTGACAGACGGATGAGCGGACGGGTCCCCTCGTTGGGTAGGCATCTAAATGCTTGCGCATTTAATAGTAAAGTGTACAGATACCCGCATATGGTGTAATCAAAACTGTACCGATCCCAGAGACAGTGCAATACTAAAATGTTCATATATCGGGGACAGTAAACCGGATCGATCCCAGAGACGATGTATTCAAAACTGGGCCGATACCGGAGACAGTGCAATAGTGAAAAGTGCAGATCTCGGGGGTAGTGTTGTGTTATCACAGACGCGTTCTTACGTCCGTCACGTGGCCTCGTTGAGCTGTGCTATCAGAGGCGCGCTGTTGCATCTGCCATGTGGGGTCGCTGCCCAGTTGTGCTCGCGCGTCATGTGTCCACTGCAGTTCCGCTTGCTGGCAAGCCTATATACGCGTATAAGCTCTCGGCACAGCTGTGCTTGTGGTTCTTTCTTTCCGTTACGGCCTAGGGGCGCTATGACGTAAAACTATTCCACACTTTTCTATTCCTATTCTGCAATCAGCCCACCGCGATTGGTCGAAAACTTTTTTGGACCACCCCCACTTCACCTGTCTGTCACGCGACGTCACAAAAACCGCGATAGCTTCCCACCTGATATGACGTGTACACACTGATAATGCATAATTTGACCGAACAAAACAAAAATAGTTATTTCTAATTCAACGCCTTTTTGTCATTAGCCCTCGGCTATTAATCAAAAGTTTTCGGGCTGCACCGACTTCACCTGTCTCTCACGCGACGTCACAAAAGCGCAAGAACTTACCGCGTCGAAGTGACGCGTAGCGTTAAAGATGCATTATTATGCCGAACAAAACTGAATTTTTTCTAAATAGCCGCAGGCTGCCCCGTTCCGAAAGGAATAAAAGATGGCTGCTGCCGATCACTCAGGTGCACTTGCTACTCGCACCTGCCGGAGAGCATAATAATAAAACTTCTTGCGTGGCCGTGTAACGTTTTCGAGAACTTTCGGCACGTTTAAGACCTCGTTCTGCCAACTCTTCTTTGTTGAGGATCCGTTTTAGCGTCATTCTTAAGCTTCCGTTGCATGCCGCCGCGATTGTCGACGAGCCACAGCAAGCTAAGTAAGAAAAAGCGGACCAATCGCAGACGCCGGCACCACCCTCTTCATCATTATTCCTTCCCCAAACAAGAATCTCTCTCTCTCTCTCTTCATCCGGTTATCGATATTCAGTGCAGTGGCTCTGCCCCATCGAATCCCTCTCCACTTAAGCATACTCCTCGCCTGTTGTGAGCCAATTAGATAAGACAAGCCGCTCAGTGCAGGCAATGTTATTCGTTTTTCAAGCAAACAAAAGTGACCTCCTATGAACGAGGGGAGAATTTGATTGGGTTGTTCAGACAACCATGCGGGTGACCGCCCGATGCTTGCGTCGGCGGTTACGTAAATTTGACGTCAGGAGATTGGAATAAAAACATATTGGAATAGTTTTACGTTATACCGCCCTAGGTTGCAAAATAAGCAGTTTGTTTCCGTTGCTCTGACTTTAGCGTTACCCGTCGCAACCACAACTGGTATACCGTATTAGCAAACCGGACCGATCGCAGAAATAATTTAAGCAAAACTGTACCGATCCCAGAGACAGTGCAACAGTAGAATGTTCATATATCGGGAGCAGAATTCGGTGGAACACCGAACACCCGAGGCACTGATTTATGTTTGCTGGTTGTATTAGAATAAATGAAGAACATTCACAGCCACGCAAGCCCACCGAACAATACTTATCGAAATTTATCTGAAGAAAAGTATTAAAAAATCATTCTTAATGATTAAATAAAAGTTTAGTGTGAATTTTTCCTGCTTCCTTTCAGATGATATACCTTTACCCTTGGAACACGAATGAGGTAACATACTTCACTTGACTAAATTGCTTGAATTTGAACTCGATGACACCGAAAAACAGATGCCGTTTGTGCTATAGTAAAAAAGCTCTTTACATGTCTATCAAGTCTCACGGCAGCCACTGTTGCTCATTCTTGGAGAGCAGGTTGCCGCCGAACGTGTCCAAGACACTCGATCCACCGTCCTGATTCATATGAGCTGATTAAGCTGATCGAACGTCTCAGGCGACACAAACATTGAGTCATGTCTGCGGAACATTTCAGGCCAGAGACCGATAAGGGGGCGACAGCAGCGGAAAAATATGCTTCTGCATGTACCACCACTTTGGTTCTGGCTTTTTAGTTAAAATAAGTTATTTAAAAATTACCTGTGGCAGATAGTGCTATTCTGGTGGATTTCTGGAAAAGGGTGAGCTTACCTGCAGGAGACATCGCAGAGTATACGTAGCTAAATGAGAATATTCACACATTACACGTCTAATAATTACTTTTAGGGCACATGCTGCAGTTGCGAAATTGAAGCGGACCAGTAAATAACTCCTGTCTTCCCTGCAGAAATCCCAAGGCTCTAGCGCCGCTCGCAAATATTCGTCCTTAAGATGTGCTACAAAATACGTTTAGCGTTTTAGTTAAGTTTCCCATAAGCGCCCCTGTTGCAGTTTGGTTCCATCTTAACTGGAACGCCAATGCATTATTTATCCCGTATTTGAGAGGAATTCCTCGAAAGTGTGGTAATCTAAGGATTCCACCTAAGCAGACATCACTTCACTGCTGCTCGGCTTCAATTCCGCAATTTCAGCATGTACCCTATAGCTAATAATTAAAAGGTCAACTAGTGAATCTTTCTAATTAGCTAATCGGACAGTAATATTTGCCGTGCAAGTAATGTCAGCCTGCTTAGGTAACTCACCTGAACAGGTTCAATTCACTACATGTTCCATGCCATATAAGATTCCTTTCGAATTAAAAAAGCGAGAAAAAAAAACACGGCTCACACCCGCGCCGACATACAGATCGATATACTTCGAGCGGAATTAATATTGCGAGCCACTACGTCATGCATTACGTCGTCAGCGATCAAGTTTATGAACAACTTCAACTGATGCAAGGGGAACAAGAACAAGAAAAAAAAATGCCCGTGAGGTACCACACAGAAATTGATAAGCGCGCATCATACGACCATTGATCACATGTCCTGCTGAAAACGCCTGTTTTCGTCGGGTCACCGAAGCTAAACGGCACTGAGCTCTAGCACTCTCCTTTGGGAAGAATACACCGTGAAAACTCCAAGCGCTGATGGGAGGATAATTGACGTCCGCGGCAGGAGATGTTCCTTGACGAGCATTAATTCATTGCATTTCGCGACCACCACCGTGCACCTCTAGATTTTGGACTGCCGGCAGGAGCTGCCATAAAATGAAGGTCTCTCTTTCTTTTGCTACGATTTTAATTCACGACTGATATTACAGAATGAAAAGAGTAAAAAAAGAAATGTTCTACAGCAGAATATAGCGATGGCACGCGAGGAGCCAAGCCGAGTTTTTCTTTTCTCTCTCTCTCTCTCTCTCTCTCTCTCTCTCTCTCTCCATAGCAGCGGTCGATGTAGGTTTCGCGGGCGGCCAGAGGCGAGCCACGCGCGCCACTGCAAGCATGGTCGGTCACGAGGGAGATGCTCTCGCCGGCCTTGTGCATCAAGAGTCGTCGCTGCCCCGCGCGTGCTATTCACGGGGCTCTGCTAAGTGCACCGCACAAGTTGCTGTCCACGCGATACTCGAACTTCTTTTTTTTTCTTTTTTCTTTTTTCTTGCGTATGCGTACGTGTCCACAATTTTTCACCATGTAGGCTGGCGAGGCCATAACTGGGCGGGCGTTTTTATGGGGCCGTTTTCAGCTCGTTCAACACGAGCCAGATGTCAGTGCACCCTATGAGAAACGGCGACTTTTTTCCCAGCAAGGACAACTCTGTTGCCCGGCAATCAGGTCCACTGTAGCCTTCCGTTTAATTTCTCTCTCTCTCGCTCTCTTTCTTTAATCGCGTGCGTTTTCAGCCGCGTGCGTGCGTGCGTGCGTGCGTGCGTGCGTGCGTGCGTGTGTGTGTGTGTGTGTGTGTGTGTGTGTGTGTGTGTGTGTGTGTGTGTGTGTGTGTGTGTGTGTGTGTGTGTGCGTGTGCGTGCGCGTGCGTGCGTGTGTGCGTGTGTGTGCGTGCGTGTGTGTGTGTGTGCGTGTGTGTGTGTGTGTGCATGAGCGCACGCGTGTAACTGTACGGAAGAGAAAGAGTCATCGCGGCGAATTGCAGTCGACATCCTTATATAATAACTGAATGACACAAATGAGGATTTACTAAATGTGACAGCGTTCTTTCGTGTCGCATAGCAAGTCTGACCTGCTCCGTGCATTGGCGAGAAGCATCGCGGTCGGTTACTCAGAGCCAGCTGCATGAAAAAAAAAATACTCTTCGTGAGCCGGTATCGAACTGAAGACCTCACAGTCATGAGATGAATGGTTCTTTTTTTTTTTTTACGAGCCGGTCGCGGCGTGTAGCTATATTGGGCGCGAACTCCACGAGCGAAAGCGCTTCCTCTGCCGTCGTCTTCGCGTCGGCCATTGTATCAGGCGTGACACCGCTTCGCCTCGGTTGCAGTGAGCCGTCTTATTGCTCGGTGCGGCAGGCATTCTTTCGCATTTTTTTATGCATGGACGTTGTCCCTTCTCTTCGACAACCAGTTACTATCGCAATAGCAGCGAAAATTGTTTTGCAAGTCCCGAAACGCTACATTTTCGTATCGAAAGGCTCAACCCGTAGCTCCTGCATACGCAATCGTTCCCGGTATGCAAAGAGAAAAATTCTGAGTTTATTCTTCTAAAGTAGGTACACTCGGAATTTTTCACTTTCGCTTACATCCTTGAGACCCATCTCTCTTCCAGCGCTGGAAAACTCATGGAGTGCATCATACTTGTTCGCCTCACAGCATTATTAGACAACATTAGGCACTTACCCCATGCCGTGTATATACCATATACCTGTGTTCGTGGGCTTCTTTCACACTCGGAAAAACAGTCATGTAGCACGTATTGAGCAACAGAAAGCTGTATCCGGAATTTTTCATGTTGCTCTACAGTATTCTTGTTGACACTTTTCATCTAATTATAATGTTTGAAAAGTTGATTAAATAATTATGTAATTAGGCGGAATGCAAAAAATAATCTGAGCATCTCCAAGGAACGGCAAACAATATTACCTTGGTCCTGTCCAGCTACGTGGCATTTGCATATATCTATATATTGGTGCATGATAGTTGGGACACCCTGTATATACGCAGCTCCCATCCTGGACATTCGCTTATCACACTTCTCTCCTGCATTAAGCAAAGGAAAACAAGCACGACTTTGCCCAGAAAAGCCGGCGTCGTAACATCCCCTTTGTCGCTCTGAGTAGGCTGGAGAAGTTTATTCCAAGCTAATTCATTAGTCAGGGCCCTCCACAGAAAGGTGATCTTGAAACGCTTGCCACGTACCACCAAAACTAACAGAAATAAGAAGGCCTAACAAGAAAATCTGCTGCATAAGTCAACTCAGAACGCTCACCAGTCTTGCACTGGATCATTCTGTATTGCCAGTCACCCGCGCGTTGTTGCTATTCAGGCCAAGACGAAAGCGTGGTCGCGCTTTGTGGTCCTCATAATCGGATGGCAGCTATTTCAGAAGTACATGAATGTTCACGATACAATCTTCGAAGGTAAATACAAGGGCTATTCTTACGTTTGCTTCAGGCATCAGGGCAGAGGCCAGGTTCTCCGTTTCTATAAAGGCCCCGTGCGCCGTAACGACGGTGTGCGCACAAGGCGCGTGTTATCTGCCAACGGGCGACGTAATGAGAACGGGAGAAAGAAGCTGGCATCTCAGAAGGGACAACCGAAAACCTTCAGAGTGTGCGCGGTTTAGCCGTCCGTTCCGCGCCACTGCGCGCTCACCCAAATCGACGGATATAGCTGCCGTTGCGACGCGGGGTGCCCCCCTTGTGAAAGACGGCGGGCGGCTCATGCCTTCGCGGCGCGCGCAAGTATATGCAGATCGCAGCGTGGCCACTTCTAAATAAAGGCGAACAAGCATAAGCGGGAGGGCCACGAAAAGCGACGGCGGGGAGGGAGGGGGCTCCCGTTTGCTGTCCGGCGCAACGCTGGTGCTTGCGACGCGCTCCAAGCACGAGCGGGGGGGGGGGGGCGTTATCGAACCCCCTCGGCACAAAGAAAGTACAAAGATGCTACGTCGGAACTGAGCGGCATCCTTCATGCTCTTGTCCCGTGTTCCTGCGCAAGCGGCGACAACGAGCTCCGCAACCCGCTGATGTGCGTTCGTATACGAAGCGGGCAGGGAACTACGGGGGGAAGGGCGTGCCCACTGCCAGAGACACGACACAATGCTGCCGGCGAATGATGAGCGTGACTTGCAGTCCGCGCGCTGACCAGCCCGATTGGGACGCGGCTTCTCGCTGCAAGCGCGCATTGTGACAGCCGGGAAGTGCAGTCACGGCTTCGTACGTAGCGGTGCCAGCGGCCCCCTCCTCCTCCGAGCTGCAGCGCGCGCGAAGCCCGACGTTGACGAAAGCGGCACGCGTTCATGACGCAGCAGCAGCGGCGGCGGCGGCGACGGCGAGGGGTGGCGGTGAAGAAAAGCGTCGTCGGGGGCGCCCAGGGTGCGCGCGAGCGGCCATTTGCATGGCGACGCGGAGAGGGCACCTCCGCCTGGACAAAGGGCGCTGCCGGGGGCTCCGCGGTGGCTCATTCTTGCGACACTTCCTGGCCAGCGGCGCGCGCTGCTGCCTTCTGTGCGCTTCCGGAACAGGAACGGGAAGCCTAATGAGCGAAGATGACCGGCCGGTTGATTGGTTGGATGGGCGCGTGGCGAACTCGGCGGCCCCGGCGGCCGCCGCCGCTGTCTTGTCCCCTCGGGCTTGCCGACACGCCCGGCGGAGTCGCGCGTTGCGTGGTGTTGCCGACCCGGCCCGGGGGACCGCGGTTGCGCAAGGACTCTTGTCACCCTAGCACTACGCAGCGTACTGGGACGAGGCGGGGCGGGATGGGCTGAGAGCCGGCGTGTCTTGCTGACCTCCTGCGCCGGGCTTCGTTCTTTTGTTTAGCTGTCTTTAACGTATGAAACCACGTTGGCAGCGATGGAGCAACCCCGATAAAGTGGTAAGAGGTCGGATGCCACTGTGTCATGACCGCTTCTTAAATCGAATAGGTCACTTTAATTTTCGATGACGTACGTCTATGCAACGAAAGTACTTGCCAAACAAACGTGCACCAACGTGCAGAAGCAGAAACCCCATGCTATTTACCTCTCCAAGGAAAGCAAGTCGATGTAGCTGGGGTTCGTGATGAGAGGTCCAAAGTAACATGGCGCTGGTTATGTGTCATTTCACTTTTAAGGAAAACAGTAATATATAGCGATAAATCTCCACCCACTGTTTAAGATGCTCAGATTAATATTCACGTCAATCATATGATTTGACAGAAGATGCAACATTAGTGCCATGCATGGCACCCGTCTGTAAAACCACTTACGGGAACTTTCATGATGGGACCTCCTCCATGGGCTTCAACCATGCCAGTGGATGCGATCTAAGCCACGCGCAATCCCGTATTCATCCGAGGGCTGTGAGAAGGATGCTATAATAGTAACGAGTAGGTGCAGGGATAGAGCGAGCTCACCTTTCTTTTCAGCCTAGAATTACATCACTCATTGTAGGAAACATTGCAGGACCAGGAAGAGAGGTAGCCTGCGAAATGGAGAGGAGAAAAGCTTGTTCTTTGTGCACTGGGAACAAGATGAAAAAAAAAAACGACAAGTCTGATAATTAGGGAAGGGTTCGAGATATGCGATAGTGACAGCAAGGGCGGAAAGAATTGGGTCGGAACAACCCTGAAACACGTATAAAAGAGAAATCCGAAGGCGTGAACCGCAAGAACGATAGGATAATGGTAGTGAAGGTGGGCGTGATCGAAGTCATGCTATGTCATCAGTGCGTGAGCGCCAGGAGTTGAAACAGTTTTTAAGGAGAAAGAAGCATTCTGGAACAGCACAGACGAAGTACTAAGTGACTGAATTTCATTGACAGGGTTGCCTTCGAAGAGTCCTGAATGTGCACTTTGGAGGGGAAAATGAAGGCTTGAGAACAGATACATGGGTGACATGGCTAAAAGAAGAACGAAGAAAGAAACTTTGATAATGGACACTCCCCATTACCTTTCACTAGGAAATAAATAACTTGTCTTTCTCCAAAAATTATGAAAAGCTTGTCGCTTACAACAATGCATGATGCAGTGCGCTGATTGGCTTCTTTTTATATCAGGGAAAGATCAAGGAATCTATAGGCGATCAATATGCGGCGAGGTCGTTCGAAGCTAGCACGAGGATCTGCAACACTGGCCACCTTCTTGAGCCTTCGAATCAATAACCATTGGCTCATGAGAAGGGAAAATAGGAAGAAGAGAGAAAAATAAGCATAACAAAGCGGATCAAATGATTGAAACTTCAGGAGGTCGAAATAAGGCGTATATACAAGGAAGCCGCCTTGCACTTCACTTGTGCAAGAGAATAAAAACTTAGTAGCGGGATGAAGACATCTATGTACCAGAGCGAACACAGGATGGGCAAATACGTTTGGTGCGAAGTACGCGCCCAAATACTTGAAAGTGTACAATTTTTCTAAGGAATGAACAAGGATCGAAAAACGATAAGCAAAGGGAGAGAAATCAGCAGGATCGTGACAGTCCGGAGAAAGGTAACAAAAGAAGGACTTCCTTGATGCAAGGCTTATGTAAGAACGGTTGGGAGGGGAGAATTTTGTTGTAGCACTGAAGAAGGAAAAAAGAAAACAGAAGCGCACATGGCCCAGGTGGTATTATACAGTGTAATACTACAAAGGAGACACGAGAAGGAGGGGATGAGCCCATTGTATGACTTCATGGCTAATTATTGCGAACAAAAACTAACGTAAAATGAATAGAGAGACAGATTATTTGCCCCAGTCTGCAAGGGTGATATTCAGAACTGCTAGAAAGTAGAAAGGACCCTGTGCCATACACCGCAAAGACCTTGAGGAGGAGCTTGGACAGGACACTTCAGGAACAGTTAGTTACTGGACACAGAGAGTTCGGGCTTATGCTCGGAGACTTCTGCATGCTACATGTACTGTGGTTGCGCTGACCACCTCGATTCTGTAATGTTCTCAAAAGTAATAAGCTAAATGTGGGGATGTCGCGGCCAGCAGTACTCGGTCGGTGTCATACCGACCTTGTTCTTCCACCGTAAGCAATATCACTGAGTCTATCCGCTCTTGTCCCACAGCCCCGAAGCCGTACAAAATTAATCAGCGGATTAATTTAATTAGATAGACAAACAGTAATTATCGATCAGTTTGTTGTATGGTCTGATAGTGCGAATTATGTGTTTTTTTAAAGGCCCCTTTCTAGATACTGCACCCTCTGGAATAATTACTAAATGCCTTCACTGAAACACGATGAGCAAAACGAGAACAATGTAAAACCGGGAGCCAACGTTTCGGCAAGTGCACTTGTCGTTTTTAAGGCCTTGAATAAGACAAGTCCACTTGTCGAAACGTTGGCTCCCGCTTTTAGCTTGTTCTCCTTTTGCTCATCGTGTTGAATTTCCATCTCCCTCCTTCCCCGTGCTTTCCTTTCACTGAAACACGTGTTATACAGTATCTCTATGCACTATGCTTTAGACGGACCATTGTGTAGTGACCGAAGTTTGTTATTGTTCTTGCAGGGGACGGGCGCTTAACTACTGCGAAAATTTTGTTGGACGGCGTAAACGACGCCGACTTTCTTGGCAAAGTGCGTTGTTGGGTGGGTCGGTGCACTTGAAAATAAAGAAGCTCAGATAAGTGGGATGCAGAAATGACGCGGTATGTCTCTGTCGAGTGTCTTTCTGGTCTCCTTTGATTTCTTCTTCCCTTTGAACTTTCTAATAGAGATTGTTATCCGACACAGCTTTCCTTCCTGACCACACGGATGTTGCGCTGAAGTGACGAAATACAGTAAGCAGCATGTTATGCAGCTCGACGCACGTATGGGAACGCATTCAGAGGCGCTACCGTTTGCGCGTGCTTCGCGGAGGTCCAAAGCATGGAGATTCCTACGGAAACAAGAGGGAACTCAGCACCTACGGAAGCTACAAGTACGCGGATTGAGCCCAGCGTGGGAATGATTTGTATATAAGTTATTCGGCTGTGCAGCAACATGCGGTTCGTAATTGCATGCGCGTACCGCGAAATTAAGCAACGAAGAACGTCTGCGATGGGAGAAAAACGCAAACAGTTCCCGTAAACATTTCCAAACACTCGGAAATAAAATAAGATTGTGCGCATCGTGTCTCCTTGCATAGCATTAACTTAAACGTTTCAACAAAGCTTCGCATAACGTGGTCTACAAGAAGTGCGTTAGACCTGCCCTCATTTCTTCTTCTTTTTTTTTTAATGCCAGAGTTCTTTGTATCATTGAATAAAGACCAACAGTAATCGTCAACCCTACCTTTGGCGTCCGATATGCAAAACTTAGCCTGCTCAAAAATTATTATTATTATTATTATTATTATTATTATTATTATTATTATTATTATTATTATTATTATTATTATTATTATTATTATTATTATTACGTCTCGAAACAGCACTGTAGGTAAGGAGAGAGAGCGTGGTAGACGTCTAGAGATTTACTGTGAACATCACGGGGGGTCCTTTTAACGTGCGCCCAAAGCACCGGCACAACAGCGTTTTTGCATTCCGCGCTCACCGGAAGGCGGCCGCCATGCTCGGAAATCAAACCCGCGACCTCGTGCTCAGAAAATAATAGGGAAATCAAAGCTATCAGCCGTAATTACTGTACAAAGATAATATTCACATTCTTACTATCGTGGTCATAGACCACAGCTAAAGAGGCATTAACCCAAACTTCAACTTCTTTATGTCACATTTGTTCATCTTACAAAGAAAGGGGGAAACGTTACAGAGAAACCCACGAACAGCTACAGCGCCACACACTCGGCTCGCTAGTCGTGCATCACTCGATGCAGTTCTAGTCGACATTCAGTGAAATACCTTTGGTCTCGTGTCTGTGCACCATCGCTGCGCTTTCTTTTTCTCGCTTTTTTCCCCCTCTGTCGAAGGGTGCCATCCATGTGCAGTCAGGTGATTCGCCCATTTCACTCGCTACAAGATGCGATCGGTTATCATTTAAACGCAACGTCCTGTAGAGAATCTCTCACGCGGCTCCTTTCTCGCCCTCGAGCAAAGTACTGTCATTATCTTGCGTAAGTTGAGAGGGAAGAACGCAGGGAAAAAAAGATTACAAAACGCCGAGTTTCGTTCCTTGCCGCCTTATTACCGGCAAAAAAAGGGAATGGCAGTTGAAGAAGCCGAAGATGACGTCGGCCGAGCAACGATGCGTGCCCGAAGGAACACAGGGAAATAGACATGGGGGGGGGGGGGGTGAGCCTTGTGCGGTGGGGGGTAGGGCGCACGCGCTCGAGGCGTCCTCTCCGACGCCCGCCGCAGCGCGCAACGGTGCATCATAGCTGTAGACGGGGGCCATCCGCGTGCCGATTGTATGGCCTCCTTCGATCGGCCCCCTTCACTGACGCTCGGATCGACTCTCGCTCTGCCGACTCCGTTTTCACGGAGCGAGCTGGAAAAGAAAGAAAGACGAACGCAAGAAAATGAGCGTGCCTTCTTTCTTTTTCCTGGCCGCGTAGCGTAGACAAGCCGCTGCGCCGAGAGGAGCGGTCAGCAAACGGCGTCACGCCGAATTCGTGCGCATCGTCGTCGAGAAGAAGTGCGGGGCCGGTCTGGAATCGCTTTTGCGATGTGGGTCAAAGCGTAGCCTCCTTCGGCCACGCTACGGGCCGTGGTCAGAGTCGATTTATTAGGAGATTTTCGCTGAACAACTTCGCCTACGGCTCGTCCTCCGATAGCCACGAATGGAAGTGAATTATGAGAATAAAAATTTAAAAAAGAAAAGGAGTAAAGCAAGCAGCTACGAGACATTCCAGCGCAGACCACGCATGCTACCACTAGCGAGCCTGTGCCGCACGAGGCTTACAGGAGAGTGCTCCTTGGGCAGCGGACATGCATCGAGCGAACGTTTGGGGCGCCACAGAACCGCTGCGTCGTGCAAGGTCAGAAAATGTGGCTCACGCGTCCCGTTTTTCGTCCGCGGTCGCTGTCGGAACGATGCTCGCAAGGGCACCTAGTGCAGGCTCTGTGGGCTACCGAACACCCGGCGTAAAGCACCGAGCGAAGCGGAGTATTGGCGCACTAAATACGGGGGCAGTAATACGAGGTATAGTCGTGACGCAATGGTCCGCGGGCGTGTTTGCGGGAGCTCATTATTGCGCGAAGAGTGGTGCAAGCGAGAGATGTTCGAGGGACGAAGACAGTTGGGCAAGGAATGTCAGACGGGTCCGGGCACAGACGCAACGGCAAGCACTCATTCCTCCTTGAACCGCTGTAGAAGAGTATACGATTCGGGCGTCATCGCCTTTTAGAAGGTGGGCCACCCGTTACGACATCTCTATTTCTATAAAAGCCACCGATTTACAGAGACGACACAAGAAGGTTCACGGGTCCAACCATATTTTCTCCTTTAAATTCATAATTCGCCTTGTTTAGTGAAATCGAGTGGTTCCCTTCGCCCTACAACTCTGCACCCGTAGAAATATTTAGAACACGAGTGTCAGTAAAAATGTGCCCAACACAAGTGAGAGTTCTTAAAAAAATTATATACAGTCTAATTATAAGGTGAAAGATTCAGCGCAAACACCCAGGACAAACCACAAAGAAGAGACGAGACAAGCACTGGCCCTGACTAACAACTGCTTTACTCTTCTTGCGACAACGCATGTGTATACCATTAACCATGCATGCGCACGCAAAACAACACGTAAATACGCATGTCGCATCAGCGCCAGTTACCAAAGACGCGGGCAAAGAAAATTATATTCGGCTGAGTATAGGGACACGGATGTATGACTTATACAGTCATCTGCTGTTTTATTTATGCGGTAAGCTTCCAAGGCCAGCCGCGCGTGTTCATGTTTGCTGCTGCCGAGAATCAAAGTCTTATCAAATCGCGGCGCACAATTGCTGCAAGGATTAAGATGGGCAACAAGATGTGCACCTTTGTCGGCATTATTAGTTACTTTTTGCGCATGTTCACCGAGTGGCTCATTGATACATCGCCCTGTCTGCCCGATGTAAGTCTTTCCACGAGAGAGAGGGAAGGCATAAGCTATGCCGGTGGTACGTGGGATGTGGGATATTCCGTGCCTGACTTGTCATCCACGCCGCACACACACACACACACACACACACACACACACACACACACACACACTTTATATATATATATATATATATATATATATATATATATATATATATATATGAAGCAACTGTGATTTTACGGTTGTGTTATTTTCCCAAAATACGGAGGGGTAGGATGGAGGCGTACATTTTGCGATTTTTATTTCCACCCGAAAGTTATCTTATTTCGGTAAATATGCTTTTCCAGATTACCTTTCGACGACTTCTTTCGGTGCATATCTGATTCACTACTTTTGTTGACGTTGAAACGTGCTGCAAGACTGCAGATACTGCTCTTGGTCGCTGTAGTTACATCTAATATACAGAAAAACATATATTCTGGAAAAGAAGTCTAGCAAAAGCACAAAGCCTCACATCGGTGTAACTATGCAGAATATTAGAAGTGAGTGGGTTCTACATTTGAAGACGCATAGAATTAAACTTTATTCGTAACATTTCGCGAGTACAGAGCTCCAATGAAGAGCACGGAAAGAATAACTATAGGTAGGTACAATAACGTGTTAACATCAATAAGCTTTTCCAGTTGATCCGCCGCAGTGGCCGCAGCGCAGAGACTGCACGAGCCCAGGCAAAGGCTCCCCAGACCTCTTTGCCTAACAACCCCGCTCCCCCCCATATTTTGTTTTCGTTGCAGCGCAACGCAAAACGAACGCCAATATAACAAAAAAAAACTAACAAGTAAACATTGCTTGGGTGGCAGGCTGATGCTTGATTTCGAGCTCGCTTGACTCCTTGAATCGGAGTACATGTAGACACGCATGTGCGGCGATGATAGTTGCCTTAGGTCGCCGATAAATTGGCTTTCACTGACGCTGTTTCGTAAAAACCAAATTCCCGAAGAAGAAAAGAAAATTGGTGTGCTTTATCATTTTCTTTTTCTTTTTGTCAGCTTGTTTAAACCGAAAATGCCGAACATTCGTTATGATGAACGGAACGCGCTGCTACTGGCGTAAAAAACATTTCTACAACCATTATGCAACTGTGGCGCAGAACTTCAAAAGTGTAGGATGCAATTGCCACTGCGATCGCAGCTAGAAAAACGCAACTTTTGACAGGTTGTTGAAAGCATACAAAGAGATAGCTGTTCGAGGCGACGAAGCTCATGAATTTCACATTCGAAATTTGGTCATTCGGTGACACCGCGCAAGGCGAAACCAATTAGCACGTCGTCCGCGGCCACGTAGATGGCAATTTCATTTTGCGCGGAGCCTAATCAACGAAGATAAGGAGTTGTTTACTACCAGCGGAGGCTAATTACGGTTCTATTGTCCGAAGCAGTGTCACACGCGGTTCCGCTTACGATGACCTGTTGGTGGGGCCTCTCTGAGAAGAAATGCACTTTTCCTTCTTCTTTCTTTGTTCTGCGCCAGCCCTCCCGCAGTGCGGGTCTCCCGCCGTGGAGGAGACGTCGGAGGAACGCTTGGACTTCCATTGATAGCTAGCAGTAATATAACGGACGCCCTCGATTTCATTCTATTCTCCTGCCGGACCTATAGCTGTAGCTGCGCTGAGTCCAAGACAGAGGTAAGGAATCATGGTAAGAAAGAAAGGAAGAAAGGGCAGAAGAAAAGGTCGATACAAAGAATGGAGAAAACGATGAGGAGCGTAACACCACCGCACACAAAGGAAAGGGCATCCCGCCCACGTGTCGCGTTGTTGGCGTCGTCGTTGGCCTGTTGCAGCTGAGAAAACGCATCTCCTCCGCGCTCTGTTACCCAACAGAACCAGCACTGCGGAACGCGCCCGCACCGCGAACGCTGTCCGCGCGTCGTCGAAGAACGGCGCGAGAAGGTGTACGAAATTCCGAACGGTTTATCTTCGATCTCCTCCTCGCAGGAGCGGATTGTTTTTGCCCCGTCGGAGTCGGGTCGAAGAAGGACACACATCAGTGGACTGGCTCTTCTCCCTCCCACTTTCTAAAAGCTGTGCTGGCTCTGGCACTCTGCTCGAGGACTGAAGAGAGGGTGTAAGAAAAGGAACATGCTAGATCGCCCTCCCATCGGGCCAAACAAACAAGGACACTTTTAAAAGGTTCTTTGTTTTCTAAACCTATTCGTCCACACCCCCTTTTCACTCTACCTCCCCCACTGTCAACGACAAACACTCGCAAGGAGGAGGGACGACGACTTGCGCGCTGGAACAAAAGGCGTCAACGAAAGAAGAGCAACATAGGAGCCAGGGAATGTGTGTTGTGGTATTGTAAGGTGGGTGAAGGGGGGGGGGGGGGTAGGCTATGCTTCGCCGAGAGAGGGGTGGCCCCATGCGAGAGATGCGTGGCCGAGAAACTGAGAAGGGAAACGCACGCTCGCAAGTACGGGACATCCTTTCGTTTCTGGAACGTTTCGCGCAGCCAGCGCCGCGGATAACATCGCGCGGTGGTTCACTCACTCTGCGGCAGCGATAACTGGGGCGCCGCGAGCGCGCGCGTTGCACTGTATACGTACGAAAGAACGCGGTGCCCACGCCGCTCCGCTTAGCATCGCCGCCGCAGCAGCGTACAACGCGCAGCAGCTTCGGGGCGAGTGGTCAAGTGCGAAGAAGGGGAAACAGAACCAGCGACACAGAAAAAGAAAAGGAGAAAGAGGGTCAGCCGCAAGAACGCGAAAGCAGCAGCGGCGTCTCGTAGCGTCGTCATCCCGGCCGCCCCGTTTTGCACGGCAGCAGACCGGAGGCACCGCGGGGCCCGAGGAAAGAAAAAGAAAAAAAAAACGCTACAGCTCGATTGGGGCACGCGAAACAAAGACATCCACAAAGATCGCAATCCGACCGGACAAAGTAATAACGAGTAGCGACGCGCCTGCCAAAAGCTGTTGCTTCATTAGAATTCCTTCGACACACATACGTGGTCCACCACCGCCGCCTCCCTCTTCTATTTTCCACACGCCTTGTAATCTCGCGCTAAATCGAAGAGAGATCAGTCGAACGCCATGAATGGTGTCAGCCACGGGCATCCCGTAACGTTCGGCTGAGCGTATTAGTCGGGAGTGTCCTCAGGTGTGGTCAAGAAAACTCCGCGCGTCGTTTCAGTTACTCTCGTCGGGTTCAGTGGCCCGTTCGCCCGATTTACGCGTATATAGGAGCGAGATTATAAGAACGGGTTTGCTCGGCGAACGCGCCACTGACCAGTGGCCTCGCCCAGTTTTCGAATGACTTCGTTCTCATTGAAGCATACGTTAATGCGAGTCTGTGCGGACGCGCTATTATAGGCGTTGACTGATTGACCGGTTGGATTGGTTATAACGTCCCGAAGACCTAATACGGGAAGGTCGCCGTGAAGTGGAATGCTCCAGGTTAATTTCGACCCCGTGGAGCTTTTTAGGTTCCTCGATGACCACATATTTAGAGCGGGTTCAAGGCTCGTCACCCCCAACCTATTGTTAATTATGCATTACCTATTCCTTCACGTTTACATGGTCTTTCATTCGGCCATGTTCTCATGAGGCCATGAGTTGTAGTAGCCGCTTTTATTCAGTCCATTGCCGAATGACATCATTCTCTCCCGAATAAGGTAGTAGATGCCTCAATATTTTTTTGTTCTTACCAAGAAATGTTAAACCGATTGATTAGTTTTGTTGTTTCAACGCAGAAATTGGCCCTGTATCCCAACGAACGTACGTGTACTACTTATCGTGCCACTGACATAGCTGACAGCAAAATGCGAGCCCACCCGTAGCACTGTGATGCAGTAAAGTATTTTGACATAAAATACAATCTTAGCTCATCTAATTAGAGTATGTTGGTGCAATATTGCCAAATTAACGGAACCTTCCACGGCACACAGATGTGCAGCGGCCATTGAGCACGCGTTATATGCAACTTTCTCCTCTCAGAGTTCTCTTTTTCTATTTCTTCTGAGCATCGAGGGAACACTAAATAGGAGACCATTACGTGCGATAATCTGGATCATTAAATGGCCTGGTGTATCCAGCTTCCATATGCCTTTTTTTTAATAAAACATTTTTCTCATGTCTCTATGGTATGGCTGACAACGGTGCTGATAGCTGTGGTCTCGGGGAAACCTTTGAACGTGTTCTGGGTGACTTTCGTCGATGCGTTGTAAAAAGGGGATCCCTCACAACTGCGCTAACTCGCGTTGATGACAGACCGTTGTTAGAACAAATCATATTGGAATACCGACCTTATAAGCTGTCGGAGCAGAGGCTTACGAATTCACTGTTACACTTCGTGGTTACAAACTGTAAGGACAACAAACCGACGCAAGTGACTTTATATGGCGCTGACTAGGGTTAACAGTTACTCGGCCCTGTGAACTGCTGTGATCGTGTACGTGCGCCTTATGTGTTCGTATCTCTATTTCTGTCTTATCTTTCTACCCCCCCCCCCTCCTAGCCAATGTAAGATAGCAAACTGAAGTTCTCGTTAACTTCCCTGCCTTTCTCCTTTCACTAGTCTCTCTATCTCTCTCTCTCTCTCTCTCATGTCTCTGTCTGCGTTAGAACAAAAGCCTCCATCCACCACTAAATCAATATGTGGCGGAACGCAGCTGGTCTGATCGAAGCACCGGTTTCCATGGAATTTCACGATATTTTTTTTTTCGACTTGCTGCGGAACGCGTTTTCCACGAACGGTATGCTTCTGAGACAGCGGAGACGCGCAATGTTTCCTTCTTGTATGAAGTAAATCAAATAAAATACAGATCTGCGCACCTGATAAGTAACAAAAATTTTGGCTGAGCTGAGCTGAGACAGCAGACAAGCCAGCCTATGAGCATGGGCGGATTCTTGCTCACTTATCGCGCTATCTAATGACTCATTAAACGGTCATTATTTTTCTTTTCTTTTTGGAATGCCTGATTTGCTTTGGCAATAACAACAACATTACAAAATAAAAAAAAATCGTTTGCTTCCCATTTAAATTTCTATCCATTGCATTAGGTGTATTAGGCCCAACAGAATGTAGTTGTAGGTTTAGTGTCCTTATGCTACTTGTGGCGATTAGTAAATTTCTTGCAGCGTTTCTAAGATATCTGTTCTATAACGACCCTATCTGTTACCACATACAGAGGTCATCGTTGCGTGAAAGATCAGCGCCTAGGAGTTACAAGGGTGAAAAGCAAAAAAGAAAAAAAAAACGAAGGAGATAGAGAGAATGATAATCTGGCATGCTAAAGAGAGGAAGAGATACTGCATTCTGTTTCGACCTCCCTTCATACCTTCAATGTTATACTTTTATTTTTCACCTCAAACGATATCGCGGTAGAATCTGAGCAGGCTTAATGAACTTCATCTCCGGCTTAGCATCATATAGGCGGTGACGTCGCCTTAGGCCAGTATTCTTTATTACCAGCTGGCCCTATCGGATAAGCAATCAGGCCACCTTGCCCTTTCACCTCAGCCGCGTTAGGCAGGCCGCAGCGCACGAAATGAATCCGGTTCTCGTTGCGACTCCACCGAGATGGCATGAGTTGCTAATAATTAGGTCAGTTCCCGTGGCACCCACTCCGGCGCTAGCGAACACCGGCTAGAAATGCTTTCCGCCATCTTTCTTTCTTTCTTCCTTTCTTTCTTTCTATCTTTCTTTCTTTCTTTCTTTCTTTCTTTCTTTCTTTCTTTCTTTCTTTCTTTCTTTCTTTCTTTCTTGTGGCTTCCTTTGCCTCTTTCACCCACTTAATGGGTGCTGGCTGCTAGCTGTTGATTGCTGGCTATGCATTGCTGGGTATGTGCAAGTGGGCAGGCGCCACTGTGTCCCATGTGAACACTATTTGTCAGTCTCCTTGAATGGGTATGTCTCCAAATAGACAAGCAGAACAAGAGGCAATACGTGACGAAGTCGACAACAGAAAATTGAAGAAGTCGTCACCGGAAGCAGCCGAGTTATGGAGAATGAATTGAAGATAGGACCAGAGTGTGCAGTGAGCGCTGATCGTTGAACTACGTAGAAGGGAACGAGAACTGCAGACATTTCAGTTCACATAAAAGAAAGCTTCGCTTATCACCGATTCATACTTATGCGTAGAATTCGCGACCCTTTCTTTTTTCCTTTTGTTTTTGAGTTGTTCACTTCTTAGTGTAGCAGTTTCGATTAATTGCAAGTGCGAGTATCCTTTGGGTCCTGCTTTACAAACCACAGTGTGTACTGAAGGAACATGTGGGAATTAGGTGTAATAGGTATGGGAGTGTATATCGCACACCAATTTATAGGCTGACTCAAATACGTTCTGCGGCAATCCAAGAAGTAGAAGACATTTCGCATTAGAAATAATTGTCGCTAACCGGTTCTATAGCCAAATGCTACGAAGGGGTCACACATTTTGGCGTTTTCGAAGAATGAATTCCGCAGCTTAAGACAACATTGTCACGAAGATAACTAAGACGGGCTCGCCGAAACAGAACAGCCTTCTTCTAATGATGGCCGACACCCAAAAAACCCGGCGCACAACTGCGCCTTTCGTCGTCTTCTCTCTGGCGATCGGTGCCTGTAGTGGGCAGCTGACTTCTCGCGGTCGGGACTCGTAGTGGGCAGCCTACTTCGCACCCTTACTCCCCACGTGAAAAGCGGGAGTAAAGGCGGGAGTAAAGGCGGGAGTAAAGGGCGACAGAGGGCGCGGGAGAAAGTTTACCAGAGGGACGTGTCTTCACGGGCGTAGTACGGTTTCATCCGTACTACGCGGACAATCTCGGCTCGTGGCCGTCGTCGGCTCGAGCTCATAGTAGTACTCTGAGGGACTACCTCGTAGTTCACGTCGTTGAGTCGCTTGACGATCTTGTACGGGCCAAAGTATCTACGCAGTAATTTTTCCGACAGCCCCTGATGACGGATGGGTGTCCAGACCCAAACGTAGTCACCGGGTTCGTACTGGATGTTCCTTCGGCAACTGGTGTAATGGCGGGCGTCAGTACTCTTCTGGAGGCGGATGGGGTTGCGAGCAAGCTGTCGAGCTTCTTCGGCCATCTGGACGATGTCGTTGGCATTGTTGCTTCTTGTTTCGTTGTCGACGGGGAGCATGGCGTCTAAAGGTGTTGTTACACAGCGCCCATAAACCAGTTCAAATTGTGTGAATCGGGCGGTTTCCTGAACAGCCGTATTGTATGCGAATGTCACATAGGGTATAATTTGGTCCCATAACTTGTGCTCTACGTCATCGTACATCGAGATCATATCGGCGATAGTTCTATTGAGGCAATCCGTTAGTTCATTAGTTCGTGGGTGATAGTCCGTAATTTTCCGATGATTGATGTGGGTCACTGTGACAACCTCCTGTATTAAGGCTACAGTAAATGCAGTCACTCGATCGGTTATTAAGACAGAAGGGGCCTCGTGACGTAATACGATGTCATGGACAAAGAACATGGCGACTTCTGAAGAGGTTCCGCAGGGTACAGCTTTCGTTTCTGGGTACCGCGTTAGGTAGTCCGTTGCGACCACTATCCATTTGTTGCCTGCGGACGTGCCCATCCTGTAGACGTGTCCAGCCTCTCCGCAATGAAAGCATAGGGGCCTGAGGTCAGGAGCCCGCCCCACGTCGCTTTTCCGGGGCCTCGACTCCTCGATGGGCGGTGAACTGCGACTCCTGAATGCTACTTCTGTTTGTTAGGTGAGGCACAGGACGTTTAAGGGGCCGTACAGCGACGGTCGTCGTACCGCGTCCGCATAAGCCGTTCGGACTGGTTCCGCCGTTGTAGTACCTCGTAGCCTTCAGGAGCTTAGATGGCTTGCCTTATCTCGTCGCGCCCTGTCTCTGCCACAGAAATTCGCGCTGTCGGCGCGTCGGTTACCTGCAGTTTCTGGAGCTCTTCTCGTACCACAGCCCTGATCATATCGCGCAGGTCCTCGAGGTGGTTTCCCGAAGTCATGGTACGGGAACTGTTCGAAAGTTCCATCATGTTGCGGTCGTATTGTCTGGCACGCTGTCGAAGGGCCCTTTCCATTGCTGTCACTTCAGCAAGGAAGTCCGCAAGTGTAGTAGGTGGATTTAGAATGAGCCCAGCAAGAAATCTCTTGCTTCACACTTTGCACCAGATATCAGACCTTCTTGCCTTCTGCCATTGAGGCATCCGCACGTCTGAAAAGCCGAGCCATGTCTTCAGTACATGTGGGGACGCTCTCGTTCGGGGCTTGTGATCTTGCCTGTATTGCCAATTCCGCTCTCTCTTTCCTGGCCGTGTTGGAGTATGTGGCGCTCAGATGTCGTCTAAATTCGTCCCACGAAGACAATGCCGCTTCATGGTTATGGAACCACGTCCTAACAGAGCCTTGGAGCGTGAAGTACACGTTGCGCAGCTTTTGCTTTTCGTTCCATCCGTTGCATTCGGTGACCCGCTCGAAATGGTCTAGCCAATCTTTCACGTCTTCAGTAGCATCTCCGTGGAATATAATCGGTGCCTGCGACTGGTTGATGATGAACTGCGCCGGCAAAACAGCCGCAGCAGTGGTGGTGGGCTCGGGTTCATCGTCCGGATACGCTCGGGCAAAGACCGGGCTTTGGTTGGAGCCCTTGCAGACGGCATCTGGTACGAACGTGTACAGGGGTAATCTCTCCCGGACTACTCACAGGAGACGTGTCAGGGGTACGCTGCGTCTCCGGCAATGGTAGCGTGTACCCAGCACTTCCACCAGTGAAATGTCACGAAGATAACTAAGAAGGGCTCGCCAAAATAGAACAGCCATCTTTTCATGATGACCGACACCCAAAAAACCCGGTGCACCCAAAAAACCCGGCGCCCTTCGTCGTCTTCTCTCTGGCGATCGGTGCCTGTAGTGGGCAGCTGACTTCTGGAGATCGGGACTCGTAGTGGGCAGCTTACTTCGCGTCAATATCTTCCTGCTCGGAGGATTAAGCCCGGAACCTCTGCACGCCTTTCCGGTGGCAGGCGCACTATATCAATTGTACTGACCAGAAGGCTAGGAGGTAAAAGCGCGAGAACGAATTATTCCACAAAGCGAAGCGCTCTATGCGCGAAGCAAATCAATCATTTAAACGAGTCGTGCGGAAATACGCATTGCAGATTTGCGCAGATGTTATTGGGATTCTAAGTATAGAATTCAAACTCGCGCTTCCATCTGCTGGACCCCTGCTCAGCGAAAATCCTATAGAAGGAATGAATTCTCGGGTTTTACGTTCCAAAACCGCGATTTGATTAGGAGGCACGCTGATGTGGGGGACTCCGGTTTATTTTTGAGCATCAGGGGATCTTTAACGTGCCCCCAGTGCATGGGACACAAGCGTTTTTGTACTTCGCCTTCATCGAAATACGGCCGCCGCGGCCGGGATTCAATCCCGCGACCTCGTGCTTAGCAGTGCAGCACCGTAGTCGCTAAGCCACCGCGGCGGGTCACTGTATAGGACGATTGCGTCAGAAATGCTGCAATCGCTGGGGAGTCCAATCCGCAGGATAATGGCCGTATCCCTTAAGGATTTTTTTCACGTACGGTTTTTCATTTTTAATCTTCCTTTCCACTGAGCGGCTGATCCCGTGGATGCCAGGGCGCTGTTTTGGACGAGCCAATGACGAAGCGCAAAATGAGCTTGGAAAGCATTGCTAGAATGTAGGGCCCCGGGACAATCTTTTTCTTCAACTTCGCAGCTTGGTCATCGAATTACAGCAAAATGGTTTCCTTTGTAGCAGTCTGCTACTGTCATACGGTTGGTCATCTTTCCGTGCAAGAAATTTCCTTTGAGCCTCGCGAATTTCCGCCGAACAAGGATGCATTTAATGCCAGACACTTACGCCGTTTCCCAGAACATTAATGGCAAATACAGACCTCTCCAAGGTAAAGCGTCAGAAATCGATGTTAGTGCAAATAGAGCCGCGTAAATCAATCATAAGCTCTGCACAACGGAAACAAGGTAGCCTTCTTTTTTTTTTTTCCTTTTTTTGTACGAAAAATGTACTGAGCTATTGCCTTTGCGTGCAATTTCTCTCATAAGAGGCAGTGATTTGAGCTTTCGGGCCGAGAGGCGTGCCTTGCATGAAAACTGTAGGAGATCTACTGCCATCATGTGAAACGATCCACATGAGACATGAAAACAAATCAAATATTCACGATGTCATCAAAACCCACCGCGATGTCCGAGTGGCTGTGGCGTTCTGATGCTGACCTTGGGGTCACGTGTTCATTGCTCGGCCGCGCAGCAACCGCATTTTAACGGCAGCGCAATGCGAGAACGACCGTGTATTTAGACTTAGGTTACAGTTCCCCAGCAGCTAAAAATTCAACTGAGACCGTGGCCAACAGCAGAATTGCTGTTTATTAGCTTTGAACAGAAGTTCTTCAGGTATATTAGCCAGGCGCTGTTAACTGATCCACATACACCATACGGTCATATTCTAAAAAAATATACTTTTCAGTTGAGTGTTTTATTTTACTGTCATTCTGTGATTAGCATGTTAAGCGCTCTTTTGCTGACACTGTTGTATTGAAAGTTTATGTTTACAATATTATGTTTTTTATACTGTTTTGCAGAAGAGTGCATGCTATGCGCCCCGTATGTATCTTATTTATGTACAGTACGTTTTTATGTGTATGTTACATGTACACGAATATAATATCAGAGTGTATGGTTAGATTTATGTGCGCGTTGAAGAACCCGAGGTGGCCAAATTAATCCCTTGTGCAATAATACGGCGAGCCACATAATCAGTTTGTAGTTTTGCCAAGTAAACAAAATCGATACAATAAGGTTACTGCCAAAGTCTTCTTGCGCGTCAGGGACGAGAGTGTCTTAGACTATCTTGACTTTTGTCTCACCAGCAAATTTCGTGGCAAAGATGTTATTGTCTATTGGAGCAAGTTTACAAACATATGCATGTATTGTCTTAACTTCATTCATAATAAAAGAAAAAAAACAGCAAAAAGCTCCTTGGATAACGCGAAAAGCCTTACATCTTAAAAGAATAAATGAACGCTTAAGACGACAAGGTGCCGCTCGTAATACTATTCAGAACATTCAACTTAAATCAGTTGATAAGAAACACAAAAGAAAAGTAGTTTCAGCACACTCTGCCAAATCTCATGCGCAATGCACCGGAAAAGTTTTGGTGCTTCTTGAAGGAGAAATCTAGGCCAATTGATGAAGTATGCACGAAGAATGCCTGGTCGTTCATAAGCAATTCATTGCCGAGCATTTTAACAAGTATTTTCACAGTATTTTCTTTTTTCTAGTTCTTGTGATCATCCATTTTTAAGTCATATGCCATATATTGTACCACCTGATCTAGTTTCGCAACCAAGCGTACTTCCGATGCTGCTTAATATGAGAACTAAATCCTCACCTTGACCGGATTGTATACTGAATGTTTTGTTGCACAGATACGCAGAAAAAATTGTCCCACTTTTTAGTCATTATTTTTCATGCTTCATTGTCCTCTGCAGTGCTTCCTTGCGACTGGTTAAAGGCACATGTCGTACCTGTACCAAAGAAGGGTGATGCTTCACTTATAAAAAAATTATCGTCCGATATCACTAACGTCTTTTTGCTGCAAGCACTAGAGCATATTATAGCTACAGAGATTAACAAATTCCTTACTGATAAAAATCTTCTCTCTAACTGTCAGCATGGGTTTTGTAAAGGCTTTTCTACTGTTACTTAATTAAACACGATTGTTCACAACTTCGCAAATGTTCTTGACAAGTCTGGGCAAATTGAGGCGATTTTCTTGGATTTCAGGACAGCATTTGATCTTGTTTCACACTCACAGCTCATCAGAAACCTCGAAGTGATTAACTGGCCAACGTACCTAATTAATTGGATAACTGCGTACATAACCAACCGTAAACAGTTCGTTAAAATTGACAATAATTTTTCAGATGATCTTTCTGTAACTGCAGGTGTGCCACAGGGCAGCGTTTTAGGACCCTTATTATTTCTAATAGATATTAATGACATGTCAACATAATAACAACGCCCGTACAAGTCAGATTGTTCGCGGATGACTGTGTGCTGTTTAATGAAATAACTTGGAGTGACGACCAAATCGCACTTCATTGTAACCTTTAAAACATAGTATCCTGGTGTCGTAAGTGGAATATGGGACTAAATGCTAACAAATCTGTCTTCATGAATATTACCAGGAAAATTTGCAATTTATTCTTTCCTTGTACAACATCGCTTCAAAGCCTCTCACACAAGTTAATCAATACGAATATCTACGTGTCACAATAACTAACGACTTAGGCTAGAACACGCATGTTTCCAACATTTGTAAGTCGGCTGTTCGTAAACTTTGCTTTCTGAGACATAAATTGAAACAGGCTCCCCCTAACAGTCGATTAACAGCTTATTATACACTCATCCATCTCAAACTTGGATATGCATGCATTGCGTGGGATCCTTTCACCAAAAATAACACTGATGCCTTGTAAATGACAGAGTGCAAAGCGGTAAGATACATTTTTTTTCCCAAATACCGCCCAACTGTCCCTAATCAAAACCACCCTAACGCTAACATGCAACATTCAAACATTGCAATTACGAAAGGAAATTCAGACTCAAATTCCTTTTCTTTCTGAAGAACAAACCAAAAAAGGGCGTGGGCTAAGAGCCCACGCCCTTTTTTTTTACACCTGGTATTTGGAGCACGCCGTATAAGGCGTCGACGTGCTGAATCTTTAATGCCTTATCTCACGAGCGCTAATCTTTTTAAGTATTCCTTCTTTCCACGATCCATATCAGACATGGAGCAATTTGCCTATAACACATCTATTCAGCGTTGACGCTATTGAACAAATAAGATGTTAAATTTGTTTTAGTCTTTTTGTGCGTTCTTTTTATATAATATAGTACGTAAATATAGATTATCTACGCCTTTGATACTGCTGAGAATATGCATTGTTGTTATTTCTCGTAACTTTTATTTGCTGATCTCGCGCTGTGTTTTTCCTCTTGTTGAATTGTATTATTGTTCAATCTTAATGTACAGTGGCCTTTGTAATTATCAATCCTTCATTTTTTTGTGCTACCTACACCCCTCCTGCTTCTGCCCTTACTGATAATACAACTGCAGTATACTATAAATAAATAAAATAAAATAAGATAAAATAAAATAAAATAAAATTTAACTTCTATTTTAGAGGGCGCAGAGTATGATTCCTAAATAAGAGCTAGATGGCATCGTAAGAGTTACAGTTGGACATGTAGACGACTGCCTAGTATTATTGCAGCCTTCATTTACCAGGTCGCAAAGAACGACATGATCCACCATGGGTTAAGTGTTTTTAAAGCAAAAAGCGTGGCGTTAAATTTTACGTGGGAGGTCCCAGAGGATAACAAGTTTCGTTTCTTAAACATCAACATTTCGTGATCGGAAGGTCACGCCTGCCGGGGATATCAACAGCGAAGCGTGAATGATTAAGCCTGTCCTAAACTTTACGCTTCAAGCCAATTCGATTAAGTAAACAGAGTGACAGCCTCCTGTTTCATTCGCGCAGCTTTAACAAGCACCCTGTTCACACATGGCGGCGAGCTGTGTGAAAATAGATAGGCTTCTTTTGGCAGGAATCACGTAGTTTGTTATTTCATCAGTTTGCTAGCAACTGCTGCGACTAGTTGAAAAATCAGACAACAATAAACCGCATCGGCAGAATAAAAAAGAAAGGAGCAGCACTTATCCGGTATATATGTCTCCAAAATTATCATGGTATCGATCCCGTACCGTGACAACGGTACGGGATCGAAGTTGTATTATCAGCCCCATGCAAGGCAGGATGCATTTGTAGGCTGACATACCAACACCTTGGTCGGAAACCAATCGACAAAAGCTGGGCGTGCGTGGTTAAATATGAAAAGAAATTTGTGGAGTCCTTCTTAGAGGTTGTGTGTCGCGTCACGTTCACCTGTGGCCGCAGTTATATCGGCCAAGCGGGGCGCTGTATTTACGAACGCTTGGGAAAGCACAAGAAATGGTTTAACTAGCGGAAGAACGTCTAACGTATACTGCATCTCACAAGTCGTTTGCAGTACTGTGAAAGCTGCTGGACTCCTTAGCCAATAGGAAGGCCGAATGCCCTTCTCAATGCGTTGATCCGCACCGCGTCATCTGATCGCCCCTACAGTAATTCGTGGTATACGACGTGCATGCGCAATGAGCCTAACATGTCATGTGTCGCTGTAACGTATCATGTACCAAGCAAAAATAAAGCTCTATAGTCCCGCCAATGATCACACAGTTACAACCGGAATTATATTGCACTGTACAAGAATATTACCTGTGTACGCCTCGTACCATCGTGTGTGCTGCAAATAACTTGTGAGATGAAGTATAGTCTTGCACTGTAAAGAGCACCGGTATAGGCCACGTTTTAAAGAAACAGTTGTCATTGATCCGCATCACGATCGAGACACTTGTGAAATCTGTCAGGCTTTCCATATAAAAACAAATATAACAATGGCATAAGTCAAACCTTGGGTACATCACATGAAAAATAGTTTGGCCTTTTGAACCTACGTACTCCTTATTTGCTATCCTTTGGAGTGCTATTTTTTTTTTTTTTGCAATGCACATATCGTTTTAAAATGTTGCTGCTCGTTTTTGGACCTGACGATATTGCCCCGTTGTCTGCGATATCGTGTTCCGCAACCCCCTCACCTTCTATGCTTCAACACCTACGTTCTTCAACCAATGAAATTCCGTTGGCAGTGAGTGCTTGCGTTTGTACCTCTTTCCGATGTCCACACACCTATCTCCCGCACTTCGACGCTTTGTGCTGCATTCACGCTATGAACTTAGACCAACTCGCCCAAACCGCTATCCTAACCCACTGTACACTTTTGTGGCCTCAAATCCAATTAAATAATTATTTCATCGTTCAACGTCATCAACCAATCAATTTAGCTATGCTGAGGAGGCATTGTTCAATAATTGCCTTCGCATAAACTCGCTTTTCACGCTGCGAATCCAGTCGTTCACAGTCCCTATACCAAGTTTTTTGCAGCGCTACTGGACCTGCGCATGCACGAGAATATATTTTCGCACTCGATGTAAGCTCAAGGTAAATTATTTTCGGCTAAGCACAATTACTTGCGTCCTTATTCTCTCAAATTTAAAGGCCGTTATCACGCCTTCCGATGTTTCGTTTTAATTCATATTGGACAATAAACCATCTTGCACCAATGCAAGGTGCTTCTCAATTAAGCACCTTTGATTGCCTGGTGCTTGCGAACATTTAGTTGCCGAGAGGCAGCGAGACAAATTCATGCCTGCGGAAGCCTGGTTCTCCGATGCTGGGGCTCCTATAGTGCACTGGCCAGGGAGCGCATCGACGTTTTTCATCGCCCCAGCGTCGCCGAAACCGGCCGCTATAGAGACGCGAAGAAACTGACACAGAGAGTGAAGGGAGACGTGCCAGTGTGTTGTTTCACGCTACCACCATACCAACTCGCCCAGTAGATTCTACCTTGCTGCAGAAAATGAGGCGTCATTCCAAACCATAGCGACTCACGATTCATCGCCCGCCTGAGTGTTGAGCACCAAGCTTTGCCGAGCTCAATCTCACAAAGGCTCCTGCTTTTCATATCTCGATGGGAAACATCTACAGTCATATACAGAGCATGCGCACTTGGACGTTTTCTCATCTCGGACACTATTGCCTCATGATGAGCGATCGGAAGTGTCGTGGAGAATGCCTATCGTGTCCCTCCCATTTTGCCTCCACCGCTCCCTAGGGTGTGTGTTCGGGCGCTGCTGTCAACTGTGGAAAGCTTCACCACAATGTACCCACGCGACGTTAGTTTTCCTCCTTTCTTTTTTCTTTCTTTTTTTCTGCGCAAACAAAGGTCAATAATAGATTACGAGTGCTTCGTTGAGAAAGGGAGAGCAGGAAATGCTATCAGTACGAAATTTCTGGAAAAACAAACTAGCGGTAAGCGCAGCATCCTGTTGCAGAATCCTGAACGAAGCCATAGGTGACGGCTTCTGAACAATAACAACGAAAACAACAACAAGAATGGTTGTTACCGGCAAGCTTTGCGGCCTGCTTTATTTCTAGATGTTATTTTGCGGTGGGGGGGGGGGGGTGCACAATGATGAACACTAAGACATTGCACACTTCTTGAGTATGCATTATGAAGAATAGGTCAACATCTACTGCTCTTATGTATATGGATGTCGCTTCTCGCAAGTGGCAGTGGTTATAGTGCAGGTTTTTTTTTTTTTATAGCGAGAATAACTTCGTGACGATTTTCTCCTAAAAGCCCCTTGAATCGTACAGGTCAATTCTGAACTGAATACACCCGCGAAGTACCGCTTACTTTACGCTGTGTGTCAATAAAGTCTTTCATTCAGAATTCAATGCGGGTACACAACAAACACTCTAGTGAACTTCGTACTGCGAATTCTGTGCAATACGATTTTTTAAAAAAAAGCGGCGTGCACCGTAATATTTTAAATCTCATCGTGTAGTCGAACAAATTTTGTGGGTATTTATTTATTTATTTATTTCCTTATTTCTGTAGTATTATCCATCTGGTCAAGGCGACAAAACCCGTTGGCACCCAATGTCCAAAAGAGTACTGTGGGCAGAGTTAAAAGGTGATAAGAGCGTTACTGATTTCAGAGTGCTGCCAGCAGCTTCAATTTGGTTTTTAGTTAGAATGACAATTTTCAGTTAAAGGGGAAAATAATTTAAGGTGGTTGAAGGAAAGCGAGGGAACATGAAATCGCCATTCGTCAAAAGTGTCAATCGTCTCACCACCGGTCTTCACTCTCGCTACTGTGCTCGCCGTTCGAATGTCGTATTTCTTTTTTTATCACCTATACCAGCCACAGAAAACAATTCACTTTCAACAACCGCTCCTGGACACCGATTTAGATGTTCTTCTTCGAGGAGCGCAATCCTTGTGTATAGATTGAAAGCCGCAATTCATGGTTTGGTCGCCTTTGAGAATTTTCAGCCGTTTGATGAATCTCAAAAATGTAAATAAATAAATAAATAAATAAATAAATAAACCTTCACGGGAAAATATTCTGGAGATTGGCATCCAGTGCGTGTCACACTTTCGAAATCGAGCGCAGCAATTCGTGACCTTGGGCCCTATAACGTAAAACAATTCCACTGTGTTTTTATTCCAATCTCCTGACGTCAAATTTGCGTAACCGCCGACGTAAGCATCTGGTCGTGACCCCCCAGGGTTGTCTGAACAGACCAATCAAACACTTTCCTCGTTCATAGGTCACTTTTGTTTCCTTGATAAACGTATAGCATTTCCTACTCTGTGGGGCTTGTCTTACCTAATTGGCTGACAATAGGCGAGGAGCACGCTCAAGGTGAGAGGTATTCGATGGGGCCGAGCCAGTGCACAGAAAATCAATAACCGGATGAAGAAGGTGGTGCCGGCGTCTGCGATTGGTCCACTTTCCCTGACTTAGCTTGCGGTGGCTGATCGAAAATCGCGGCGGCATGCAACGGAAGCTTAAGAATGACGGTAAAACGGATCCTCAGCAAAGAAGAGTTGGAAGAACGAGGTCGTAAACGTGCCGAAAGTGCTCGAAAACGTTACACGGCCACGCAAAAAGTTTCATAATACGTAAATAAACCCATGCTTTTCGGCCGGTGCGAGTAGCCAGTGCCTGAGCGATCGGCGGCAGCAATCTTTTATTCCTTTCGGAACGGGGAAGCCTGCAGCTATTCCGAAGAAAATTCAATTTTCTTCAGGATAATAATGCATCTTTATCGCGTACGCGTCACTTTGACGCGGGGAGTATTCGCAGTTTTGTGGCGTAGCGTGACAGGCAGGTGAAGTGGGTGCAGCCCGAAAACTTTTGACCAATAGCCGAGGGCTAATGGCGAAAAGGCGTCGAATCTGAAATAACTATTTTTCTTTCGTTCGGTCAAATCACGCATAATCAGTGTGTACACGTCATATCAGATGGGGAGCTATCGCGGTTTTCGTGACGTCGCGTGACAGACAGGAAAGTGGGGCTGGCCCAAAAAGCTTTTTGACCAATCGCGGAGGGTTGATTGCAGAATTGGAATAGAAAAGTTTGGAATAGTGTTACGCTATAGCGCCCCTTATCCGCCATAGTGGCTCATGGCCTTCTGCTAGTTCTGCCGCCGAGAACGAGGTCGCAGGTTCGATTTCCGACCACGGCGACAGCACTTCAATGGGGGCGAAATGCAAAAATGCCCTTGTACCGTCCATTGGGCGCACGTTAAATCAACCCAGGTGGTAGGAATTATTCCGGATTGCCCCACTACGGCGTGCCTCATAATCACATTGCGGTTTTGGCACGTGAAACCCCAAATTTATTTATTTTTATAAGAACTTTCTTCTAGGGCGTATCTTCACAAAACTTAGCTGTCATAAGAGTGTTCTCTGACTGACCGATGTTCAGATGCCTGCCATTCGCGATAGCCACCAGCCTGATAGCGAGACGATCGCCGCAGCGATGACCAATCACGAGCGGGAATGACGTAAGAAATACGGTGTGTGTGCGCATCCCCATATTTTATGCCCCATTAAACTGAGCGATGTTCAATATGCATTCTCTCTAGGTTACCTTTATCCATCAGTGTTCTAACAACGTATGTACAGGTAATATGGGAAACACTGCTCGTCATGGCACGTTTTCATTAGACGAGAGCAGGCTGTCGGCTTCATTTCGGACCTCTACAGGTAGCTTGCCTGCAGGCCACGCTCGCAGTCGAAACTGACCGCTCAAGATGTCGCACAAATCCCACATTCGGCAAGAACACGCCCGAACAAACCGCGTCCGCTTTCTGGTAACGACCCCTCCCGTGCGCGTAGATCCCCGACACTGGCGCAAGCCGCGGCGGGACGCACGATTTTCAATCGTCGGTAAACGGGGCCACACAAGCGACGCCCTTCGCGCGATGAGAAATGGCTGATAAGCGAGGATGACAGTAGCCGGCCGAAGCAGCCGCGTCGAAACCTATTTCCCAAAGGTGCCGCCTGTGAGCTGGCTGCTGCCGCACTCACGAGCGGAACGGCTCGGCTGTCCTGCGCATATACGTGTCCGTATGTACACGTGTACGACAAGGATGGAGGGCGACCGCTAACGGGGGGAGGCTCCGCCCGAGGCCGACGCGCCATTAGGGATGGGGGAAGACCCGAGGGCGACGGATGCTCGTGAAAACGATCATGATGGGCTAGGAAAGAAAACGCTGCCGCTTCCGTTTTGCGCAACCGGAGACGACGCGCTACTTCTTTAAGCAGCGGGTCATTGGGTCCACTTGGCTGTCTTTGGCTACGGACGCTCTACGCGGAGCACGCACGCGAGGTGGCGTTGCCCGCGCGCTGCTGCTGCTCAGATACCCTATGCCCCCCGTCCCTCGAGAAAAGAAATATATGGCTGTATAGTTGCGTTTGAGCAAATGGCAGCAGCGCAGAGCTCATTCCACTGCCACATCCCACACCTGCACCAACCAATGGTCTCTGTTGCACGTCGAGCGATTTTGGCTGTGGATTGGAAACTCATATTGGACACGTTTGAGCTGAGACAGCTGGTACCTTGACGTGACTGAAACGAAACCAGTCCAGCGAGTGCGGGCTGTAGAATGCAGCGCTTGGGTTGTCACAGCACCCCCCACCCTCCCCCTTTTTTTTTCTTTAGTGTGGGTTTATTTCTGAGACGTATAAATCGATTACAACTAAATACATATTGCCGACCGAGAAAGGTATATATGTCGCTCGCAGGTGTGTTTTGTGTTCATAGACTTGAGGCTAACCGCTTAAGGGAGTGCATTTGCACGTCGGGTTTATACGAGCGAGTTGCACCGAGGGTATACGCTGGTTTGATAGAACCGGTTATGTTAGACGCTCCGAGAATACTGCTTGATTCTAAGCCAAAGTTCACTGCTACATGAGGGGGACGAAGAAGATGTTTATTGTCCTTATAAAAACAACATTCTGAATGGGAAGAGTAACGCGAGACTATATACGAGATATAAGGCCGCTGCCTTTTTATCGCTGCTGCACGGGGCTGTCGTCGTTAAAGGGACAACTAAAGAGAAATATATTTTGAAATGCATTACCAAATTACCTGTCCATAAGACCAAAAAAGCCACTATCCCTCTGAGAAGACGCTTGGTAAGCCAGAAAAGGCGCAATAAAGGAAAGGCGGGTAGCGACGCCGCCTTGAAGTTCGCGCACCAGCTAGCCGTGACGTACGTCGTCTGCTCGAACCTAGTTATTTTTATTTTTCATCTGTAAAGATCTACTACAATGTGTTTCAAAAGAGCCAAATAGAGAACTTAGCAACTGTCAAGAACTGCTACTGAGCCACAACGGCCCAAATACAAGAAAAGATAGTTTTGAAATACATGACGTTGCACTTAACGTACAGATGCTGGGGTTCTGGCAAGAAATTCCAAAAACAAAACTTTGACCTTTCATTTTGTCTTCTAATAAACAACGCATCGCCGTGAAATGAACGAAGATGGAGTTTTTGAAACAATAATGTCTAGCGACAGAGACCATGTGGCTGCCGTTAGGTCTCACGTAAAGCCCGCAATATTTATCCTCAAGTATTCTCAAGTTTCGGATACACGTTGGAGCGGAATGCGGCACGACGCGTTCTTACCGGCTTCCGCCACTCTTCACGCCAGCGTTGTGAAAGCGAATGTTCGTGGTTGCCATGGAAAGAGGGGCTTGGATCCAGGACCACACACCATGGAATGCAGTCGACACTCGAGTGCACAGACAACACAGAATCTATTCACAGGACAGAATACAAACTGTTGACGCGAGACATACTTAAAGGAACGAAAGTCAAAACATGCAGTCCTACGACTGCTAACTACAATATCTATCTTAATATAAAGTGTCTCTCGCCGTGCATTCCTTTGTTGTGGAGCCCTTTGGCGCGTCGAGGCCAATATCCTGGTCCCAAAGGATTGGCAGGCGTGTGAATGACGTCACCATGGGCCTACCCAGGGCACCACACGACTTGCAGCCGCAGCAGCGACTGTGATGGCAGTCACAGTAGCCGTAGCAGCCGCGCAGTAGCTCCAGCGAGGGCTCTCGCCTCCGGCAGCAATGCTGATTGCCGTAGCGGTCCGGGACAGCGACCTGGTTCCTTGGACCGGTTGCCGAGCAGGAGCGTAGACCCTTGAGGCTCGAGAACCTTCGTCAGGTGGCCCGGGACACTGGTTATCCTACCTGGGACTGGATCGGTTGTCCAGCAGGGGTGCAGGTCCTTGACGTCCAAGAACGGCGTAGAAGCGGATCCGGGGTTCTCTGGACCGGGCGTCCTGCGAGAAACGGATTGCCTTGAAGGCCGAACAGCACCGAACACCGGCACCCACCACGCGCCACGACGACGACGATGATGATGATGGCCTCATACTATGGCGCGTACCCACACTGGGGGATTGGCCAAGAATTGTGTGCTTGAACAACGGCTCCAGACTTCGTCATCGCCCCAACATGGCGATCAGCGGGTTATCTTTTTCCGCGTACTTCTATACAGCGTGATAATTTTAACAGCGGAGCTGTTCCAAGTCGAGCCTTCGCCGTCCGTTATCCGGTGTCACGCAGGGGGGCAGAGCGCGCGCCGACGGAGGGGGGAGGAGAAGGGTATAGGAGCAGGTGTTTTGCCGGCACGCGCCCTTTCGCCCCATGGATTCCGCTCGGCGCGAGCGGCAGCGAGAGCTCGCACGAGAGCGGCAGCGCCGACGTCGAGCAAATCCCGAGCTTCGAGAGCGAGAAGCGCAAGCAAAGCGCCAGCGGAGGGAAACCGCTACCGCCGAGGATCGAGAACGGGTAGCGCAAGCCAAGCGCCGGTGGAGGCAAGCTAACCCCCAACTTCGAGAATAGAAGGCCGAGCAGAGACGTCGACGCAGAGATTCATCCCATGGAGTGTGCCAATGGACGGTTCAAGAGAGAATTCCTCGACCGTGAGTGCGGCCACAGCTGCAAGGTGTGTGATAGACTGTTGTTTGATCACAACCTCACGCAACTGAAGAGTGTGCGCACTCCGGAACCGAAGCTCGACTCTAGCAAAACGACGACAACGAGACAAAATACTTTCATGAAAATCGAGCTAAACACGAGTTCGAACTTGAGACAATGACCACCAGCTTCTCTGTTTTGACAGCTTTCACTGCGCGAAAGTGGCTTTACTTTCTCAGTTTTACGAATTTTTAATAACCGCCTGTTGCAGATAACAGAAATCTAGGCCTTGAGCTGAATTATTCAAAGAGGCAGACATTACTTGCACGAGAAAGCGATACACGTACTCAAATAATTAGCAAACATTCACTAATTATCTTCTTAATTTATTACTTTGGGGCACATGTCGCAATTTACGAAATGTAGCCGGTAAGTTTGCAGGTCGTACCAGCTTAGAATGAATTTCCAGAATGACGCCAGTCTCTCTATATATGCGCCATCAAAGTGGCCACAGAAATGCGCTGTTGTTCCACTTACTTTTTGAAGAAAACGCTATTTTATGTATTGAAGCACAAAGGTAACGGCAACGCCCATGTACTTCGTCCCATACTTCGGGAAATGATATATCGAAACTGGTGTCATCCAGGAAATTCATTTCAAGTGGATACGTCTTGCAAGGTCACCGGCTACAATTCGTAAATTGCAATATGTGCCGTAAAGTAATTAACAGAGTAGTTAATTAGTGAGTTTCTGTTAATTAGTTAAGTGTTTGTTTCTATTTATCATGCTACTAATGTCCGTCTCTTCGAATAATCCAGCTCAAGGTCTAGAGTTGGCTTATCTGCAACAGACAATATTTACTACCGTATTTACTCGATTCTAAGCACCCCCTTTATTTCACGATCGCGATGCCCAAAGTCAGGGGGGGGTGGATTCGAAACGTCTTGAATGACCCCCCCTTCCTCTTTTCGCTGCGACACCACGACGAGGTGGGTGAGAGAAATAACATATTATTTTGCAAACATTCAAAAGAAAAATCGGTGCAGACAGTGAACCCACCGCTTGCGTGGGATGCTCCGTCACTATCACTGCCACTGGAGTTCGTCGCACTGCGTGAACCGCTGCTCTCGGTATCCCACAGCAGGTCGTCTTCCGTTCCGTCGAAGTTGTTTGTGATCGAGCACTTCTTAAATGATGTGACCACAACGTCCACTTGGACCCTCTTCCACGCGTCCGAAATCCACTTTGCGATGGTTGATGGGGACGCTTTCTGCAGCTTTACCGTCGGCGTCTTCTTGCGGTGAGGGTTTCGCACCACTCTTCGTACTCCTGTCGGTGATTGGCTGTGAAGGGCTTGTCGACTGAAACGTCGAGGGGTTGCAGCACTGGCGTCATGCCACCCGGAATCAAAACCACGTCGTTATTGATGTTCCGAAGCTTTGTCTTTACCTCCGAGGTCAGATGGCCGCGAAACGCGTCCAACAGAAGCATCGACTGCGTGCCTGCAGGCCCGCCGAGCAATGATTCCAGAGTAAGCAAGCGCGTTTGGCGGCCTTGGCTACGCGCTCTTCCTAACAAATAGGGGGGTGCTTAGAATCGCATGCAAACTTTTTTCCTAACTTTTTCGCGAAAATAAAGGGGAGGGGGGGGGGGGGGGGCTTAGAATCGCAGGCTGCTTAGAATCGCGAAAGTACGGTAATTCCGTAAAACTTAGAAATCATCACCCTCTACATGTATATCATCACAGTGGTGATCGAGTGAGACCTGTTGTTGCTTGCCTGAGCGCACTTGACACCAGGCTTGTTTATTAAATTAGAAAGCGAATGCTTACGGCAATTTGTACGACTGATAGAACTAATGGCCTTACTTCGTGTACTTGTCTAACACTTTGCCATCGTTATCAATGTTTCACCACTCGGGCGAAACTGTGACTTTCTTCTCTTTTTTTTTTCAAGTCCGATTTCAGTGTCGTACCAAAGTCCAGAACTTGGTGTAGCAGGTCTTCACCGCCGTGACACTCATTTTACTCAAATCTGACGTCTCAAATCAATGTCAGACTTCGGGCCCCATAGTAAAGGACGCTTTCCGTGCGCCACTCTGCCCCACGCGGGGGAAATAGTCTCAAAAGGGTAAAGCCGTGATTTTTCCTCATTCTTAGGTAAGCTTAGGCTCTCAGGAATTGTACTAATTTTCAGGGCGCCCGCCCTCGCCCCTTCCTCCGTGATCACACCACAATAGAGGAGGAAGTTTCCACTTATTTTCCTTATTTTTCTTTAATACGCAGAACACAGGCGCAAAGATAAGCAAGGCGTCACGCAAACAGGCACCTCATATTCGGGCAAACAAACACAACCATTCAAGAAAAGCATTCACTCTGGCGGCTGCTCTTGCGCCGCGTGCACAGTGGCACACTAGGCACATACGATGCAGTTTTGTGGAAAAAAAAGTGACTTCGTAGACATAAGAGCAAGAAGCTGCACACAATTGATGTCAGCAGCACGCTTACATCTTTGTAACATCTTGACGGAATCAGTCCTATAACAAAATACAAATGGGCATCCTTGGTCATATCCGGGCTAAAAACGAAAATGAAAAAAAAAGAAAACGGGCTCGTCCGGGATGTGAACCCGAGATCCCTCGCACCCTAAGCAAGAAGCATATCCCTAGATCAACGACCATCTTTCTTTTTTTTTCTGTTTGATGATATTTATTTCAGGGCACAAATTAGCCTTGCAGGAAACACAGACAAACGAGCTAATAGGTATCTCTCACTCGCACGGTGCCACAAATAACATTCTTTTATTCTCAGAGAACACACGGCGCGTTAACCATTGGTGTTTGACACATACGCAGCGAATGATGCTTGATTCTTAGTTTGTATGTGACACACGCACAGACCTCGCTTGAACGCAGACATGTTTTTCACTCCATATATTGTCTCACATATTGATCTTTGCCCTCCAGGTTATATTCGAGGCATGTTTTATTATTATTATTATTATTATTATTATTATTATTATTATTATTATTATTATTATTATTATTATTATTATTATTATTATTATTATTATTATTATTATTATTATTATTATTATTATTATTATTATTATTGATCTTTGAAGCTCAGTGTCCTTTCACCATTCCATGCATGCTACGCTGCCAACTCCAAGCGTTGCCACCTGCGCGGTGAGAAAGCGTTGCTTTGGGTCGGTCGCCATTGAAACCCTTTAAAGATGAGGCATATAAATACCTCAAGGAATTATTTATTTTTCATTGAACGGGCCAAATGCACCGGGAATAAGCAAATTCAGTGAAAAGAAAAAGATTTTGCGGAATTTTTTCAGCAATAGCAGGGCAACACCAAGCATAACCCTGGAAGCGAACTTCACGCCAAGCCATATATAGCTTCGTTTGGAACTTGTACAGACAGTTTTCGTCCTTTGTGAATCTTAGGTGTACCCTGCGTTTATCTTACGTTACCTGTGTGATATCACTGCAGCTGGGGATCTCGCATCAGGGGTCTTTCCCCTCTGACAGTGTTGATTCCTTTTCAATGTTCTCGAAAGAAAGTGAGTCGCGTGCCAAGCTTCGTCCTCGTCCTGTGTTCCCGCTCTAATCCTACAAATCATGCTTGCTGCCTGTCTTTCAGCAAGAAACTCCATACTCAATACCGGAACTCACCAAGAAAAAAAAAATTATTTGTGTGTTGCATGTAGGCGAAATTCGTTTATAAAAGACTAGCTGCGCAGCGAAAAGCGGCGGGCCAGTCGCAAGCTTTCCGCGGAATGCGGGGACCGCTTCCCGAGTCAAACAAGTCGACGACATTTGCTCTCAGCGGCATGTTTACAGGTTCGTAATGTGTTGAGACTGAAAAAATAAGCAGACAAACAAACAAACAAGCAAGATAAGCACCATAGGTCATAGCTAAAGAAAATTAAAAACAAAGGGCTCGTCCGGGATTTGAACCCGGGACCTCTCGCACCCAAAGCGAGAATCATACCCCTAGACCAACGAGCCGACGGCTTTGCGAGACGGCGGGAACTTTACACCATCGTAATACCTTGGCCGACTGCCAAACGATAGACGACGGAAAAAAGAAAAAGAGATAAGTGGCCGTCATTGGTCACATTTGATCTTACAACGCAAAAAAAGAAATGAATGAGCTCCGTCCGGGATATAAACTCGGGACCTTTTGCACCATATGCAATAAGCATGCCGCTATAATCCAACTACCTTTTCGTTTCTTTGTTTTTCCTGTGTTTCTCCTGTGTTTCGTTACGTTAAAGGAAGTAATACTTCTAATAAAATGGCGCGCGTCGCCTATGGTCCACCAAACATACGCCGTGTGCTCGTGTCGGATGTATCAAAT